>NC_056731.1:1071413524-1071713524 GCF_019279795.1 Protopterus annectens
TTCTTTAATATTACAGTGTCTTTTGTAAAAAAACTTACTTCCTAAAGGATTACTTCCAAAAACATTTCTACATGACTCATCATATTCTATACATTTCTTGTTTATCTTCGTAGTTGATCCTCTGACTTTTTGTTCTGTGTTATTTTTCAGAGAAAATGCTATGTCTTCACGGGATTTATTCTAGGGCATTGAATACAGTGATGGTCCCATTGGTGAAGTGGAAGTAGCAGTGGCTGCAAAGGTTACTACAATGAAATCGTTAGAGGTATTGACCTTCCAGCTTTCTCAACATTTTCAACATTTAATACATATTTTAACAAATTCACAGAACGACAGCATTGTGAGTGATGTGTGTACTGTGAGAAACTATAACTTGAACAACACATCTCCACAATCTCCTCCAATAATTTTGGACTATTCAAGAGATGTCAGGATAGTGGTATGACCACTTACTACCAGAACTGAAGCATCCTTGTTCAACCTACAACGAATGGAAAAAATAACGAAAATGTTTCCAAAGATGCAGGCTCCAATTTTGACTTTTTGACATGGCCAAAGAGAACCAAAACTATTTCTAACAAGACAAGGCTTCACATACACACACACACACACACACACACACACACACACACACACACACACACACACACACACACATACATATATATATCAAGATTCATCATGCTGAAAATGCTGGGTGTGGTAAATCTGTAGGGAATTTTCAAGAGCATTCTATTCTAAAGGGTAAAAGGCAGCAAAAAAAAAGGATTGGGGAGGTCTGGAGTAGTCATAATTGTTAGGTCAGTAAAAGAAAGTGAGAACAAATGTGAAGGCCCTATGGGAAACTGGAGAATCTATAATCTTAACAACAGTTGCAGAACAAGAGAAGAAAGTGTTCCAGGAGAAAAAAGTCTAATCAAGAAACCGGAAAGAAACAGATTACAAATGGATACTGTCACACTGTTTGTAAATCTTTTCTAGCTAGTTTCACTGTGTGTGAGGTATTAACTGGAAAATTTCTCCACTTGTTAAACATCTTTTTGTGTTTGTTTGTTCTGATTTCCTGCTAAGGAATGTATCATATAACTGGTTTAGTTTCAGTTTCACACCATCCCTCTCTATTGGTATTGTGTTTTTATACTTGGTGGCTTTGCAGTTGCCAGCCCCTACTGTAAATTTGATCTGGGACACTCTTCCCAGTCTAGTGTAATTAGCTCATTCTACCTAATACAGAGAGAGAACATTTGAGAAGCCAACCCACTTAGTTTCTTAACCTTGAATTATCTTGTGCTCTTCCTTTCTCCCTTTCCACTTTACGAACAAAAAAAAAAACTTTGCTACAATCTCCTTGTGACTGAGTGTACTTCTCACCTGATAAGTATATTTATTGGCACTTTTTAACTGTTCAAAGTTGAATAAAAAAAGAATTGAATTCAGTTCAGAATACAGTTTGGATAAATTGCATTTATTTAAATTGCATTTGCTTTAATACTGCTACACACTCAAGTGTGCTAGCTTGCAATGCACTTGAATTGTATTTAGTGCTGTTTTAGTTGCTTTTCTGTAAAAAAAAATTCTAAATTCTAAGCTTGTTTCCTGCCTTTCTTGTAACTAGTCTAGTCCAGATAAAGATTTGCTGTATCCAGGACTGTTTGTAAGCTTTGAAGCCCCTCAAGTCTTTCCGTGTTGGAGGGAAGCCTTCTAGCTTATCAGTGGGAGTGGTAAGCACAAGGTAGCCTATCTACCACAAGAGGAGTGGGTTCTGGCCCAGAAATTGTAGTATATTGGCCGTTTGGGCAGGTTTTCCGTCTCTTTCTACTTTCTGGTTTAAAAGCCCACATTTGCGCTTCCCCTCTTTCCTGTAACTAGTCTAGTACAAATACAAATTTGCTGTATCCAGAACTGTATGTAAGCTTCTGAACCCACCAAGCCTTTCTGCACTGGAGGGAAGCCTTCTAGCTTATCAGTGGGAGTGGTAAGTACTGGTTAGCCTATCTACCACAGAAGGAGTGGTTTCTGGCCCAGAAATTGTAGTTTATTGGCCGTTTGAACAGTTTTTCCATCTCTTTCAACTTTCTGGTTTAAAAACCCACGTTTGTGCTTGTTTCCCACCTTTCCTGTAACTAGTCTAGTCCAGATACAGCTTTGCTGCTTCCAGGACTGTTTACAAGCTTCTGAGCAGTGTGAATGTCTGCTCTTCAATTTTTCCCCTAGATCTACTAGTTCTCTCATCTCCTGCACTTTTACTAACTTATTAATCTAGCATTTTACCAGACTTCTTGTAGCAATTATTGTAGCACATAAAAGTGCTACCAGCACTAAATGATCTACAAGGAAACAGCTCCAGTACTTTTTATTAATGTCCTCCCCTCCAGGCATGTCTAAAGGTCAATTCCCTGTGCTTTCTCCTATTAACCTGGTGAACCTGGGCATACTGAGGCAATGTAACAACTGCCTCATATACACTGCAGTGGCGGCTGGTGACTTCAAATCAAAGGGGGGCTGCAGGAAACAGCTGAATGAGTTGTGTCAATGGGAAGGGGTGAAGCTAACTATAAAGAGGAGGAGCTATGCTCAAAACCTCAAAAAGTGTAAATTTAATTAAATACGCTGCCCTGGGTGCCAAACCATCATTATGAGAGTCCAATCAAGACAAAATGAAGTGTAGAAGTAAAAAAATATTTCAATGGATTGGCTGCATGACAGCTTACTTAATATCTAGATGGAAACAAAAAGGTTGTGAGGCATGAAAAAATAAATAACTTTTTAAATACATTACTGGAATGCCAGTCAAAATCAAGTACAAGAAAAACAAGCAGCACTCAACTCAAACCACTTCTCCTTGCACTGCAGTTCTAATTATAATTTATATTCAGCTTTATTAAAGTACCAAGTAACATGCTGAAAGTAGCAATCTCTGTGATGCCCCCACTTGTAAAAATGTTTCTTATTCAAAAACGACCTGCTAAAAGACAACTATCTACTTGTTTCTTGGGGAAAACATGACCAAGTGAAAAATGAAAAGCAAACAAGAAACAAGCTCAAGATACATCGCTTAAAGGATTACTGCACAGGTTATGGACCACACATGATAGATTGGCATTCTGTTTAGTTTACAGGTAAAGCCTGCAAAGATGACTGAAAGTCTCCAACAAATGTAATGAGCTTCTTAAAATAATGTAATCCTGTCCTTTATTACAAATACTGTCGTATGCATTTCAATACCCAAGGTGTATACATTATCTAGTTATGTAAGTATTCTCTGCATGGCAACAACAGAAAGGCTTTCAATGTTGGCATTTCTTTAACAGTATGCTTATTAAAGCTTACTTGCATCTTACACTCTCAGACAAGCGTGCCTGATGGTCATTAAAGCATTACTATGTAAACACAGAGCAACAGGCACTTTCTGAATAATAATAAGCATAAATCAACAGCATAAAAATATGACAGAAACCAGAACATTCTGCAAAATCAAGGAGAGATGAAAAGCCACTATAGTACATGGGTCTACCTTGGATTGGGGGATACTCTGCGCATTTACACTGCATAACTGCTCCTTGCCTTGCTTGGACACATCCAGAGTCACTACATGGGGCAGTGGGGCGCAACAAGTATGTCACAATTTGAAATGTCTCTGGCTGACTGTGATGGCCCTGACACATTTGTCATATTTCAACCTCAGAGCAAGAAATCTGGACAAAGCCATACATAGAAGTGGGACAAAGGCCCAAAAATAAAGACGATTTTTAAATATTGCTCTTATAAATTTTGAAAGATAATAGAATAATAGGTCTTGCATTAGTATGAATTTTCTGAAGGGTATGAAATCTGAAACTCAAATGTCTGCCATTATTTTCTAACTTCAATCTTTAATGATTTGCCACTAATTTGCCAAAAAAAAACAGAATTTTATGAAAAATGGACCAAAAATGTGATGCAAAAATATAAAATAGCTACACAATACAGCCTGGAAAGAGACACTTTTTTTAATATTAGTACTGTTAAATTGAGCAGCTGACAAAATAAAAGAATCTACATGCATTTCTGAAATAAAAGTAATCTATAACTCTGATTATTACAGTTATTTATTAATTGTAAACCCTCCACGTTTTCTTCCAAAATTGCCATTTTGCGGAAGGATTATTAGGGGAAGAGCAACATTTTGAGCCAAAATCGGGGACAGTTGAGAGGTTTGGATATGCCTAATTCTGTAAAGCAATTTATTTGCATGCATCTCTCAACCTATTAATGCAGGAAATCTGGACAAGGCCAAATATATTGAGGGAACATATAAACAGTACTAAAAATTGCTCTTGTATAAACTGAGACAGTTGATAGAATAACAGGTCTTGCTTTAGCATGCATTCTTCTGAAGGTTATGAAGTCTGAAACTCAGTGTCTGTCATTATTTAGTGACTTAATTCCTAAATGATTTGCCAGAAAACCATACATTTTATGAGGAACAAACCAAAAATAAGAAGTAAAAATCTATTCATTCTGTGAAAATCTGGACAGTTTTGAGGTATAGTTCAGCTAGGTCTATCTTTGAGTTTGCCACCCTTCCCCCTCACAAAATCATGGTCGAATGGAGCCTCCCCCCTGCAGCCATTCCAATGAACCATTACTTGGCTATTTCACCCCATTTACCATAAACACTAATGTGCATACTGCTTTACTTCTACAATGATTTGGACTTCATTGGAAAGTTTTATTTTGCATTTTACAGCACAAACACTAAGACATCTGCTAAACAAAGCAATGCAGTCTCACAATGAAAACAGACTTAGCATTAAAACTTCTGTGCCCTTGAAACTCACATTCATTGAAACAGCATTGAAATCCACATTCAAAGAAAATACATTTGGCTAGTGGCAGATAAAGATCAACTTTGGACTATTTTCAAATTATAGGCCCCTTGCACACAAAACATGCATCTGTTCTGTGATGCACCTTCCTGATTGCATTAAATTATATTCCTTGTATAATACAGTACAGTTGTTAGAGGGTATTTTACATTTATTGTTTTGAACATTTTTCCAGTAAACAATGAAATAAAATGCATGCACCAATAATGACAATACTGCACAATTGAGAACATTTCCATAATAAATGTCTACTCAAACTTCTACAATCCACCAGTACCAGTAAATATGCAAAATCTCTGCAGAAGTAAAAGTCATCAAAATAATTCCAAATTAAGCAGATCTGTAACTAATGAAGAGGTTGCTGGTAGCAAACAGCTTAATATTTTATTGTTTCATCTACAAATAAATTGACTATATGACATTAAAAAAATGATAACCTTGTAATATTGCAATAGGGAATAGATGGCAAATAATGGATGAGTTCATAGTTACTAGGTATCTTTACCAAAGAGGACATTCTCAAGATGGCAGCATCCACCCCATTTACAACACAGTACAATATCAGCAATGCATTTATATACTGTGGGAGTAGAACCCACAGCCTTCAGCATCAAAAGCAAGTACACTACCTGTTGTGCTAATAACAATGTAAGCAGGCTCAACATAAGCAGCACTAAACTTCTCTTCCCCTGCACCTCTCAGCTCCTTGTAAAATCTACTCAACACTCAGCTGTATCTCACAACTTTGCAGCACAAAAAAATCTGGAAAATGCCAAAATGTATTAGGGAGGGACAAAAGCCAGGGACACATTTTAAACATTGCCTGTATAATCTTGGAAAGTTGCTAGAATAAAATGCTGTGTTACTACCATGCATTTCACTGCCAAGACTTGAACCCAGGACCCTGTGCAAAACAGTCATAGCAACATACCGCTATGCCAAATCAGCTATTTTGTACAAAAGAGGAAGACTGAAACATAAATGGCTACCATTTAGTGTATTCATTTCTCACCATAGCTTTCAACCTTAGCACAAAAAACCTGGATGAAGCCAATAATGGGTGAATACAGCCCTCAAAGATATTCAGTGAATTCAGTTCTCACCATAGCTCTCAACTTTAGCACAAAAACCTGGACAAAGCCAATAATGGGGGAATACAGTCCCACAAATAGGGACAAATTTCAAATATTCATCTTATAAAATAAAAATTGCTAGAATAAAAGGTTTTGTGTTACTATGTACTTTCTGAAGAATATGAAGTCTGAAATTCAAATGAAATTCAAATGTCATTCAATTTTATTTATTTAACATTTGTTAACCAGAAAAGTCTGACTTGGAACAAAAGCCAATTTTCAGCAGAGGCCAGGGAGAAATACTGCAGACACATGTCTTTCCAACATGGGAGGGCACTAGAGCAAACCCAGATGAGCACAGGGAGGACATGCAGACTCCACACACAATGCAAGCCAGCCAATAATCAAACCAGAGAACCTCTAGTGGTGAGGCAATAATGCTATCACTGCACCATCAGCTATTTAAGGAATTAATAACTCAGAAACCACAGATTTTATGAGGAACAGAAAAGAACAAAATCTGCAAAACTATCACAAATGGTGGTGGGTGGGGAATTCTGGCTCTTGTTACCTGCACCCAAGGTAAAGGGTGGAAGCCTGAGGTATTCTCAGACCACCACCAGCAATCTCTCTAGCCACCAATATAAACCAACTGGGGCATTTTATACTCACACACACACACACACACACACACACACACACACACACACACACACACACACACACACACACACACACACACACACACATTCTTCAGGCTGAGTCTCCCATACCTGCAATCCATAACTTTCACGTTCATCCTGAGTCTGGTAAACCCACAGCTTCAGTATAATCCTGCGTTTGCACCGGAATGCACACTTCTGGTTTTTTGTCTTGGCTCTTTCCTGTGAAGGTTCCAAGACTGCTGACTCTGCAGTCCGATCCCCTTCCAGTCTATGCGGTTAGCACCACATAGACTTCTGGGGAATCAGCAGTCTGCTTCCTTCTTCCTGAATCTGGGCTGGTAAGGCAGCAGTCTGGATTCACTTTGTATGGAGGATTTGTAGGACTGTACCATTGTGCTTCACAGCTGGAGGGGCTGTAGTCCTGCAGTCTGATATCATGAGCCACCACTGGTACACAGACAACCCTCTCCTCTTACCTTCCAACACTCAGACATGCGGCAAGAGATGCACTTATATATCCAGATTGGAAGCCACAGACCACCAGCTAAGACAGGAATGGCTGGTGAAGAGGAGAAGGTCAACATTTGCACCACACCACATGGAACATATAGCCCTCCAGAATACATGCCAGCACTGCCATCACATAAAAAACACAAACCACACACCCACCTTCTTGGAGGCTCTCAATAAAAATCTGCCTAAACAGCAGAGACCTCCAAGGCAGAAATGCACTAGACCACCACAACACAAGGGTCTATATTGGAACATTGAATGTTTAACAGTTCGAATCACTAAAGGTCGAACTGTTAAAATATTAAATATTCAAAAAAATTAAAATAAAACAAAAAAAAAACTAAATGGTGTAGGCAGGGGGGAAAGCCCCCCTGCAGCCCCCACACCCCTCGCTACTTAAATATACCAACTCCAAGGTCGCACTACATTGAAGTAAATGGAAATCTCCCCTTATGGAGATTTCCATTTACTTCTTCGACATTCTGCATTTTTACTATTCTCTTGCTGACAATGTCAGATTCGACATTGTTGGCTTTCGAGAATTCAATATAGACCCACAACACAACACTAATCATGACACACATAACTTTCCTAAACAGTGTGCCACTCAACCAAAGCTGCTAAGTCGTAGGTGATTCGATAGTGAGGCACACTGATGTCCCACTCACTAGGTTGAATAAGGAGAAAGTAACAGTCAGCTGCCTGTCAGGCGTTAGGATCCACAACATAATGCACACACTCAGGTCCTTCAACAACAGGTACAAATATGACTCTGTCATTGTACATGTGGGTGTAAATGACCTGAGACATACCCCCCTGGACTACATGAAATGAGTCATGGAGGAGCTCTCGGATTATGTAGCCCAGGTGGGTATGACCCTAGCCCTGAGCAGCATCTTACCATCACACAGAATAACACCACAGTACAAGCAGAAAATGATTGATTTCAACAACTGGCTAACCTTCTGGTATCATTCTAAGGGGATCTAGTATCTGTCTGCCTGGGATGACATGACTGACAGACCTTGATGCTTTGCCAGAGATGGCCTGCATTTGTCACCCCTGGGCTTCTTGATACTGTCCAAGGCTCTTGCCAACCCTATAGTGCCTTTTTAGGCGGTTTTCCAAAGACCAAATTATCACTGTAACAGCTACAAATAAATGCAATCTGAGGGGCATGCTGCTCAGTGCTAGAAGTCTAAATCTCAAAATGTACTCACTCGAAGCACTCCTTAAAATTGTGAACATTGACATTTATGCCATAACAGAGACCTGGTTCAAGGCAGCAGAAAGCACCCCTGCACTACCAGGCTTTAACTCATTCCACACCTTTCAGCCCCAGAACTTGGACTGAAGCTCCAAAGGCTGTGGTGTTTCCATATTCATAAAGGATGTGCACACCTCCAGACTGGTAGCCCAACATAATGCATTTGAGATACTTCTGGTGCTGCTAACATTGGGTAAGACAGTGATATAGGTCGTAGCCTGCTATAGGTCTCCAACCATGTCCCATGACTCACACTCCTCATTCTTAAACACTCTCATACTGGGAGACTTCAACTACCCCTCCATTAACTGGGAAAACTACTCATGTACCAATACACTTGCCCAACGTTTCCTGGAATTTAATAATTCCAATGCCCTGTACCAGCTCGTTCTTACCTCCACTAGAGGTAGCAACATCCTTGACCTGGTCATTACTAACATGGGTGATCATTGCACTACATCAATAGTCAACTCCTCCCTGGTTAAATCCGACCACAAACTAATCACCTTGGAAATCCACATCTCTTCCACCCTCCCACCCCCCCAAAGGTAACCACCATGGAAAACTTTGCCAGAGCTAACTTTGGGCTCCTAAAAACAGAGGTGGCTAATTTCACGCCCACCATGCAAATGGAGATCAGTTGCATGACCACTGAGTCATACATCAATGCACCATACGAACATGTACACAAATGAATGGATCTTGCCATACCCAATAGAATGAAGATGCTCTCGTCCAAAAAAAGAAAGCCAATCTGGTAGTCCCATGCCATAAAAAACTCTACAACAGAAGGAGGAAACTGATGTGGAATAAGTCGAAGTCCCAAGACTGGAAAAATTCCCTTATCAGCCTCAACAATAAGTTGAGATCCCTCATAAAATCCTCGAAAGCTAGCTATGAATACAGAATTACAGCAGGTAGTAAAGACAACTGCAAGGCCTTCTATAGTTATGTAAAGAATCTCCATGGCAATACCCAGATTTTCTCTGAGCTACTGCACAATGATACCTCCTATACCGATCCAACAGATATTGCCAATATACTGGCCAACAGATTGAGTGCCAGATTTACCCCTCCCCTGAAGGGATCAGTCACAATACCAGTAGATTGCCAGGCACCCAGTATTACTAATGCACAGGTTAAAACAGCACTGTCCAAGGCCAAGAATACAGCTTCTATGGGACATAACAATAACACTGGATGTGTTCTACATGAACTACAGAGTGAGCTGGCACCTGACCTGTGTGTCCTGTTCAGTCACAGCCTCACCTCTGGATTTGTCCATAACAAATGGTGCACTGCTACTGTCATCTCTCTCCACAAAAGATGAGTGACTACAGACCCCGGGAACTATCGCTTCATTAGGCTGACGAGTTTGATATGAAAAGCTATGGAATGCATCATCATCATGGACCTAATAAACAAGTCTATAGGGATTCTCCAAACTCTGGATCCCACACAGTTTGGTTTTGTGAAGGGTAGATCATGCCTGCTCAACTTGTTCAACTTCTTTGAGTCAGTCACCAGAGCTGTGGATGAAGGCAAGGTGGTTCATACAGCCTACCTTGATCTGGCTAAGGCCTTTGACACCATTCCCCACTCAGGGATCATAGAAAAACTCACTAAACTATGCACCAACCCTATATCACTAGGTGGGTTGCAAACTGGCTCACAGGTGGAACCCACAGTGTGAAAGTAGCTGACTCCAAGTCAGACTACCGACCAGTCATGAGTGGAGTCCCACAGGGTTTGGTCCTGGGTCCTCTCCTGTTTGGTATCTACTTCTCTGAAGTCCAGGCCAACACAAAGGGACTCTGACTGACAAGGTTCACAGACTATTGTAAGTTGGGAGCTATTATTAACTCCCTAAGTGATGTTGACATCCTACAGAAAGGCCTCACTGAAATCAATGACTGGTGTCAGAACCATGGCCTTAAGCTCAACGCCAAAAAATGTGTCATCTTTCCCTTTGGAAAAAAACCCAGTTGCCATGATTTACCACATCGATGGTAGTCCACTGAACACAGAAGGCATTATAAGAGATCTGGGAACACAGGTTGACAGCAACCTCTCTTTTGACCACTGCATTGCCACTGTGGTCAAAAAGTCCTTCTATGTGGCACATCTCATTACTAAGGGTTTTGCATTCAGGAAGAAAGAGGCCATTGTCTCCCTTTACTCTTCCATCATTAGGCCAATGATTGAGTGCAATACTCCATTTGGCATGTACCGAACTATACACCTGCAACAACTGGAGAGGCCACAAACGTACCTCACAAAGGGGATCCCAGGCCATAAACATTTGTCCTATATGGACAAACTAAAAAAACTCCAACTATTCTCTGTCTCATATCGCCTACTTAGAGGGGATCTGTGCTTGACTTCCAAAGTCATGCCTGACCAGCTCTGTTAGGAATGCTACATCTAAAGAAATCCCAATCCCTCCACACCACATGCTCCAGTGACCTCAAACACATTAGCACAATCAACAGAACATGCTGGAAGGACAGGTTCATAACTCAGAGACTGCTAATGCTTTAGAATAAACTTACCATACATGTCAAGCAGAACACTTCACTGGCCCTCTTCAAGAAAAATATTGATGAGTGGATGGAAAATAGAAAATTCACACAAGGGATCACTCCAGTGGCTTTACTCGACAGAGGCATTGGGAACTAAGGTCAGGTGGCATGATCTCAGGGTAATCCTATGGGCTAGGTTTGTAAAGGCTCCAGGGCCATTAGCCTAGTACACACCTATGAACCTATTAGTAGCCCTCTTAGATCTTCCACTCTCTCCCTCAGATCCTGACAAATATGGATGGACAATTTCCTATAGTTTCTCCTGCCAGTCTGGTTTATATGGACATCCTAACACAATGTAGTAATTGCCTCATGTACATGGAAAACCCTCTACTACTACCACCTAGGAACACAATTTGTGAGAGATGCAATTACATTATGAACCTAGAGTCTATGCTCTCTCCCTCACAAGCCAGAATATCTGGCACTGAGAAGGTTGTCAACACAAACACCACACTTCAAGCACCACCCACACCAAAACAACACATACCCACATATATGGAGGTCCTCAACAAAACATACTCAAACAAAAAAGACCTTTGAGGCAAAAACAC
Source organism: Protopterus annectens (assembly GCF_019279795.1). Classification (NCBI taxonomy): domain Eukaryota; kingdom Metazoa; phylum Chordata; order Ceratodontiformes; family Protopteridae; genus Protopterus; species Protopterus annectens. The sequence goes on from NC_056731.1 coordinate 1,071,425,047, forward strand.
ACACAAACTCCACTGTCCACCACACCACACATAGTCTACACACCTGTGTCTCACAGCCACTAAGGCCTAAACATAAACCCAACATATTAGTCATAGGAGACTCCATTGTGAGACACACAGATGTGCCCCTCACCTAGCTGGATAAGGAGAAAGTCACAGTTAGTTTTTTGTCAGGTGCCAGAATCCGCCATATCACCCATGCACTCAACTTGCTCAACAACAGGTACTGTTATGACTCTGTCATAGTCGATGTTAGTGTGAATGACTTAAGACGTACCTCCCTGGACTATATGAGGAGAAACATGATCAAGCTCACTGAATATGTGACTCACGCATGTGTGTTGCTAGCCTTAATCAGCATTCTACCATCACCCAGAATGATGCCTCAATACAAACAGAAAACAACTGACTTTAACAATTGCTTAGTTTCTGGTGTCATTCCAAGGTGATACAGTACCTGACAGCCTGTGAAGACATGACTGACAATCCACGATGCTTTGACAGAGATGGTCTCCCTTGGGCTTCAAGCTTCTGGCAAAGGCTCTTGCCTCCCCCATAGTGCCTTTTTTAGGAAATGCCATGAGGTCAAAACTACAAACATGAAAATGTCATCAAAACGCAAATTAAAGGTCATGCTGCTAAACTCTAGGAGCCTAAAGATGAAATTGCACTAATTGCAAGCATTCTTAACCCTGGAAGATGCTGACATTTTTGCAGTTACAGAAACCTGGTTCAAAGCTGTGTAGAGCACCGCAGCTATACCAGATTTCTCATCCTATCATACATTCAGACCTCAAACAGTGGGCAGCAAAGCAAAAGGAAGTGGAGTTGCAATATATAATAAAGACATACACACTTCCAGGCTGGTCAAACAGTATGTTGCACAGGAGACACTCCATGTGCCGTTAACCATTGACAAGACCATATTCAAATCAGAGATAGCTACAGGCCCCCAACTTTGACTGAAGATACCACTCCACCTAGCTCGACCTCTTCGACCCTATCAAGGGACCCTATCAACCCTTTACCCTGATCCTGGGTGACTTTAAGTATCCAACCATAAACTGGAAGAACTACTCATGCCAAAACACAAATGCCCAGAGATTCCTTGATTTCATCAGTGCAAATGCCTTGGACCAGCTGGTTAACACCCCCACAAGAGGTGATAATATCTTGGACTTGGTATTAACCAACATGAGAAACCACTGCAGCATCTATACAGTGTCTAACCACTGCAGCATCTATACAGTGTCTTCCTCCCTGGTAAGATCTGACCACAAAGCGGTCACTTTCAAAGTCACCACCTCCCTACCCCCGACCCCCAGCTGTAGTCAAACAAAAAAAACTTTCTCCAAAGCTGATTACAACCTCCTGAGGGAAGGTATAAACAGCTTCACAGCCCCCTCCATAGGAACTGGTACATATGTCCAAACCTAACCAAAGTACTATATGAACATTTATATAGCTGTATGAAATCAGGAATTCCTGACAGGACAAAATCATCTTCCTCATGGAAGAATAAACCTGTCTGGTGGATATCTGCAATAAATAAACTCTATAATAAAAGGAAAAAATTGCTGTACAGGACCAAGAAAGAGAAGGTGCCTAATTGTAAGCAATCTCTCCTTAGATCCTTAGCCTGAACAAGCAAATAAGAGCACTAGTGAAATTCCCCAAAGCAGACTTTGAGTCCAAACTGGCCACATCTACTAAAGACAGTCATAAGGCCTTCTTCACATAACTCTGCAAATTCAAAGGAAGCCCTCAGATTTGCTTAGAACTGGTGGTCAAGAATACTACATACACAAATGCCATAGATACAGCCAACCTGCTGACAGACAGGTTCTGTAAAAACGTAACCTCTCTGTCCCCCGATTATTAAATTCGGACATCCCCAACACCCTCCCCTACCCTTATCTCTAGGGAGCAATTCATCCCTGCCCTCAAAAAGGGAAAATACAACCTCCATGGGACCCAATAACATCCCAGGCTGCATCCTACATGAACTCAGTCAGGAACCTGCAGCACCATTAGGCATCCTATTCAACCAAGGTCAGGGTTCAGGCTTCATCCCAGCTGAGTGGAGGACAGTTACTGTTATCCCTTTGCTCAAAGGTGGAATGTCCACAGATCCAGGAAATTATAGACCCATCAGCCTATCTAGCCTGATCTTCAAGGCCATGGAACGGATTATCATGGACCTTATTAACAAGGACATTGGCAACCTCCAAACACTCAATCCCACACAGTTTGATTTCATCAAGGAGAGGTCATGTCTGCTAAATTTAGTTGCCTTCTTTGAGACAGTCACCAAAGCCATGGATGAGGGGAAGATGGTGCACACAGCCTACCTTGACCTGGCCAAAGCCTTCAATACTATTCCCCACTTGGATGTAATAGATAAACTCTCTCAACTAGGCATCAATCCATATGTTACCAGATGGGTAGTGAACTGGCTCACTGATAGAACCCACCTAGTCAAAATAGAGGAAGCTACCTCAAGCAGTAGACCCATAATGAGCTGTGTACCCCAGGATCAGTCTTGGGGTCTCTGTTCTTTGGGATAAACTTTTCAGAGGTGCAGGCCAAAACCAGTGAGCTATGGCTGACCAAGTTTGCAGATGACTGCAAGCTGGGTGCTGACATCAATTCTCCTAGTGATGTGGACATCCTGCAAGAGGGTCTCACCCAAACAAATGACTGGTGCCAGAAACATGGCCAAAAAATGCATCATCACCCCCTTTGGGGAGAGTGACGTCCCCACAAATTATCTCATTAATGACAAGGTCCTAAGCTTGCAATCAGTTGTGAGGGACTTGTGCAGCCAGGTTGATAGAAAACTGACATTTGACCCCTATAATGCCTCCATTGTACAGAAAGCTTTCTATATGGCCCACCTCATTAGTAAGGGTATCTCATCCAGGGACAAGGAGGTCATAACATCCTTGTATTCTTCCCTTATAAGACCCATTATTGAGTACAATGCCCCTTTTGGCATGTACTTCACAAAGCACATGCAACAGCTGGACAGACCACAGAGGTTCCTCACAGGACAATCCAGGGCCACAAACATCTACTGTACACAGATAGGCTAAAAGCCATGTCCCTCTACTCTGTCTCATACAGACTCCCTAAAGGTGACCACTGACTGGCATACAATGCAATCTCAGACCCCACCTTGTTGGGACTGCTGCATATTGACAAGTCAAGGTCCACTTGAGTAACCCACATGATCAACCTCAACCTGGTCTGTGACATCAATAGGACTAGTTGGCTGGACAGGTTTATGTCCCAGAGACCCCACCTTATGTGGAATAGACTCCCTCTCCACATCAAGCAAAGTACCTCTTTAACCATTTTTAACCACAACCTGCATAACTGGATGGGGAACAGAAAATACACCCCTGGGATTCCATTTGCATCCCTGAAGGACAGGGGTATTGGGTGCTGATTTGTTGGAACACGGGCTAAATTCTTGGCTAGACTTGTAAGGGTCTCAGGGCCAATACCCTAGTAACTCCCTATGATCCTATGATACCAAGTTAGCAGAAAAGGGGAAGGGAAAAGCAGGCATAGTATTCAGATTAAGAAAGCTGAAGATGTCTAAGTTGGGGCTTTATGTTCACATTATAGATACAAAGATAAGGACTAGTAAATGGTTGGAGGGGTAAAAGCTTTGTATAAAAAATAATGGAATAGAATGTTATTTAATGGAGGTATGTCTGATTGAATTACTGGGTGGAATTAATAAGAGATATGCTAATATATGCTACTACCCTATGTGATATATGTAGAGAGGCATATAGATATCAGTCAACAAAGTAAATACATAAGAGAAATGCGGAGACTGTATATATATGGGAGTATCTATTTTGGTAAACAGCATAAAGCATGAACCTCATTAGAGATGGTGCAGCTGAGCATAAATCAGCTGTTTGAAAAGTGCTGGATCTTTATGTTACAGATTGCAGTGCAGTGGTGATCAGGGAATTGCTTTTTCCCACTGCAGTGTGATTTTGGAGTTGGAATGTGTAATTAAAGGTGATGTTAGCTACACAACCCTCCTACATGGGAGTGGAGCAGGGATGTTTATCCCCCTGCAAAAATATTTGTTTCATTTATTTTTTGATGTTTTGTGGATCGATGTAAAATGTATTCAATGATGTGACATCGATGGTTGTGGGATCAACAATTTGTGCTTTGAATCAAAATATGTATGTGCATGCATGTGTGTGTGTGTGTGTGTGTGTGTGTGTGTGTGTGTGTGTGTGTGTGTGTGTGTGTGTGTGTGTGTGTGTGTGTGTTTGTATAGGAGGAGGAAAAAGGGAAGATAAGGAAAGAAATTTAAAGACTGAGAGCAGTTAGGAAAGACAGGGTACGCAGGATTTCAGGAGCTATATGACAACTAATAACATATGACAGGAAATGAGATAGTCTGGATATATTGGGGAGACAAAAGCTAGTTAGAAAAGAGATGCAGAAAAGGAAGGAGAGGACACAGTCAGCATTGCTAAGATGTATGCAGAGAGGACAGGAGATGACAGGAGTGAGAGAAAGAGATTAAACTATGGAGTAATTGTGAGAAAAGATACTCTGTGAAGTAGATGTGGTTTTAGTATGTGGAAGAGTTTAAGCCTCCAGAAACTCAATGACTTATGAAAAAGCAAGAAGGAATTCAGGGATTTCAAAGACACTAGTAACTATTTTGGACTTAAAAAGGTAATTGTTAATATAAGTACAATGGAATTAGGTCAGGATATAACAGGATAGTAAGGGTAACAAAGTAATTGGGAAGGAAGAATAGAAGATAGGGAAGACTGGAGAGACAATAAAAGAATAATATGTATTATATATAAGCAATTAGAAATCTGAGATATGAATAAACCTTTATGATGGCTGCTTGAGCAATGGATAAATTAGGATATGATGTGTGGAGTAAAATGAAATATGAGAGGTAATATAAGAGATGGTGAGAAAAATATTGGACCATAACTGATATATATTAAGAGTTAAACTGTAGGTGGTATAGGACTCCAGTGAGAGTTTGGAAGGACAGATGGAGGAAAAATGGTAAATATTGAAGACAGATATGTGAAGAGATAGCTCAGCTGCATGTTTGGTGGAGTTATGAGGTGGTAAGAGAGGTGAGATACACTTGGAAAAAATGTAACGAAGAGAAAATGAGAACAACTGGGGATATTGTTTACTCCATTTGCTGAGAGAAAGGCATCAGTAGAGTTAGTATGATAGACTGGAATTCCAGATGACAATGGGTGAATTGAGAAAGGACACTGCAAGACCATGGAGACAACAATGAGCAGAGGAGCGCATTGAGACTGAAAGTAGGTGCTGGAAAACTAGGATGTGAAGAGGTCAGAAGGGATGGAAAGGGCAGATCATGAGTAATATAAGGACATGATGGGGAACTGATTTCAATGTAAGTAAAGAAGGACAGCACTAGATTTAATTTCTAACTATGGGTTTTATATAGCACATGTGTGTGTGTGTGTGTGTGTGTGTGTGTGTGTGTGTGTGTGTGTGTGTATATATATATATATATATATATATATATACACACATATATATATATATATATATATATATATATATATATATATATATATATATATATTATACACACACACACACACACACACACACACACACACACACACACACACACACACACACACACACACACACACACACACACACACATATATATATATATATATATATATATATATATATATACTTGCTGAGGTATTGATACTGAGGACAGCCATATTCTTTGTCATGCTCAGTGGTCTAAAATGGGTTAGGAGGGCATTGTAATCATTGTAATTTATTCAGATGAAGTAGAATACAGGGCATAAGTAAAATGGCCTATGCAGACCACCTCAATGCCCTATCCCTGTATTCTGTCTCCAGCAGGTTGTTGAGGGGAGACTAGCCTGCCATACATGGCATTGTCAGACCCCACTCTGATGGACTTCCTGCATATCCACAAAACAAACAGTACCAAAATTAACTGTTCTAAAAATGTAAACTTTGCCTATGATATAAATAGGACCTGCTCGAGAGACAGTTATATCCCAGAGACTATCCAATCTGTGGAACAGGCCCCCCATCCATATAATGCAGGGTTTCTCTGTAACCCAATTCAAGTCTTACTTGTACAGTTGGATGGGGAACAGGAAATTCATCCCTGGCATGGCACCTATGTCTCTAAGGGAGAAAGTCAACCTATAAATGCTTCATTCCTCAAACTTCTGCTTGTAAAAGTTTCATCTCCCAAGCCTCTGCTACACTTACCAAGGGCACCAGAACTTGTCAGAGATTTGGGATGCATGGCTAGGCTTAAGAAGCCCCTTGTGGTCATTAGCCTAGTAAACACCAATGAACCTATAGACGTAAGTATGTTGTATAAGTAAAAGGAGTACAAGGAGGGGGGGCTTCAGTATTAAAGTATGAATGCACATATGGAAAATATGCGTTCTTTATGAATAAAGTCTTTCTAATTGTTTATTTGCTTTTTTATTACATGGAAAAACTAATAACAACATTTTACTGGAAAAATATAAATTTTCTATAATGTATGCAGCTCGTCTTTGGATAAAACAAAAGGCAGAGCATTTTTTCTTTAAGTTCACTTAGTGAATGCATTACTATGCTGTAATTTTTTTTTACAGATCTGTAACTGCAGTTTAATGCTCCAGACAGACTTCATACCTGATTTGTGATAACTACATGTAACATTTACCTGAAGTGCTTTTACCTTGCATAATCAGCGGATATACATTTATAAGAGAAAATGAAGCAACAGAACTCAGTCTTGTTAAATATATACTGCACTATGTATAAAGCATGTCAATGTTTCCTTTAATATGTCCTGTACTCATTCTAATCTATTCTTCATGACCTCTTTAACTCTTTAAATAAAAAATATAACGTTACTAATTTAATCATTTTGATTGCCAAACCACTTACTGAACAAAATGTTGAAATATTTCAGCAGACAAACTCGCAACAAATGCATATCTTCTGTTCCTAGTGTGCCCAGTATGAGTAGAAAAGGTTGTTATACTCCGTTTCTCATTACAGACTTTTGTTTGTTAGCTTGGAGAATACTTTTACACAGATTTAGTTTACTGCTTATACCATCTACTGCTGTTGTGGTTGGCTTTCTGTCATAATGACTTTAGTGACTGCCACTTGTGAATACATATGCTGACTTCTGAGGGAATCTTTAGCTTGGTTAGCACATTGCTTTTATCACGTGTACCTTTCTAAGTACTGTTGTTGACCTCTTTCCTTTTCTGTGCTCTTCTAACAGTGACACATCAATCTTAATTGCTTTATTATTTCTCTATTCAATACTTCCATGATGGTATTTTATTTTTTCCCTTCCTTTCCCTTATTGCCCTGTATTTTTGTGGTAAGACTTTAATTGTAATAAATTTACCTCTGTTATATCACATGAATTTTTGTTAATAGTTTTGATTACTGTGTTTGTTTTATCAGACATCTAACATTTTTAGGTCTTATTGACTTTCTATAATCTATTTCTTTCATCAAACTTAATATATCTATCCATCTCTATTAAATCAAGCAACTCTTCTGTTAGATCATTTTCTTTTAAACTGAGGGTCATTTGTTATTTTCCATGTCCTGTGGGCATTCTACAGAAAGTTCCAGAAAATCTTCAAGTGACATATTCTCTTCAGCTGCATCCTTCATCATCTGTTGCTCTTTCATATGGGAACTCGGTGGCCTATCACTCAATAACATTGGCTATATCAGAGTTGCCACTGTTTCCTGTTCCTTCCCCTACAGTACAACTCCAAATGAACTGTTGTACTAGTTTCTTCATGTGGTAAATGATTAGATGATTCCTTTTCCACCTATTTCTCCTTAATTTGGGGACTCATTGTTCCATCATGCATTGACATTACCAGAATTGGATTTTCTCTACTAAAGTCTTCATTTTGCAGGTAATCCATAACTTCAGTTTCTGTTTCTTTAACTTTTTCATCACTAATTCTCTTTTCTACTTTTCAACTTTGTTTTCATTTTTTTATTTTTTTGTATTGTGAAATTTCCCATATCCAGATGCCTTTGCATCTGTATGGTTATGTTGCTTATAACTCAGATGTATCTTTCCAGAAACCAGGCACTGTCTTTGATTACATTTGAAATTCCATCAGTTAGAGAAATGCCATTGCAGTTTCTTGAAATAAAAGTCAAATGCATTAACATGGTCCTGGACACAACTATAGATAGATTGTCTGATGTTTGTGGTCTTTTGTGAACTGATGCTTCCCTCAAGACATGTAACACGTAGCTTGCAGCTCTTAAATCACCATACACTGAGCACGTCTTCACTTTAACCTTGTCATAAAATAAAGTATCAAGATTCATTTATGAAGCTGTGATATCCTTGTGACTTCATAAAACAATGCTGGTACTGCACTCCCACACTATTGGCATCTGCTGATTATATCCCCTGACAGCTTGTGTTCAGGACACCTGCACCCTTTACACCACCCTAGTTATGCCTCTGGTCTTGCATGAAAACTACAAGGAGACAAACATGATAAAAAAACATAGTTGTATAGTTAATAATGATGATGCAAATATTTTCACACAACTGATATCGAAAACATAGTAGCTAACGTAAAAGACAACAATCCAGAAAAAACAGAAGCACCAAGAGCCACAGTTAACTGTGCAAAATAGTACATTCCCAAAAAGGAAAGTTGAAACTATAGCTTAAATTATGCCTTTAGCATCTTGAGAAGGAAACCCATGCAAACTGTATGGTAGATGCAGAGCAACCACTAATAAAGCAACAGCAAGCATGAACTGTTGAATCACTGAAAGCCCTTTTACTCTCCTGATATGGCTGTGAAAAGCTGTTGATATTAGAAATAAAATTAGATGAAAGCTATGCAAACCACATAAAATCTATCAATATTAATGCAAGAAATATTATTTAAATTACCTACATGAACTGCACTAGTAGGCAGAGGGCATCTACACCCTTGGAAGAGAATGGGCTCTCTGGAAAATTGTTGTTTTACTTTCTTACTTATTTTTCTTATATATTTTTGATGTAAAATAGTTCATCTGCCTAATGTTTCAAAGTTGCTGTAGTATATTTAAATGGTGTTGAAAGAAGCATTTTACTTCAAAAATGTAACATTTAAAAATATATATATCCAGATATTTACTTTATTTTTTGGTCCCTTATTCCTAAAATGTGTGGTTTGCTGCCAGTCACTAAATAATGGCATATATTTGACATTCGGCTTTATTTCCTTCAGAAAAATCATGCTACCACAAATCCCGTCATTTAACCTACTTTGTAATTTTATAAGAACAATATTTAAAATCTGTTACTGTTTTGAACCTTTGTTACCCCTTTATTTCAGGTTTTATCCAGATATTTTGAGCTAAGTGGTTGAGAGATATGCAAACTTCTTATCTGCTGCTGGCACGGGGAAATCAATCTCACTCTTTCAGAAACACACACACACACACACACACACACACACACACACACACACACACACACACACACACACACACACACATGGAAACATACACACACACACACACACACACACACACACACACACACACACACACACACACACACACACACACACACACACGCACGCATGCACACTTGCACTTCAGAAAATGCATGCTTACACAAATCGTATTATTCAAGCAACTTTGTGATTTTATAACAACAATATTTAAAATGTATTCCTATTTTGAGCCTTTTCCCCCCTTTATTTTAGGCTTTATCCAGATATCTTGAACTAAATGATTGAGAGGTATGCAAACCTCTTAACTGCTGTTGCTGCCAGTGCTCAATCACTTTCAATCTTCACACTATCTCACTTGCACACAACTTACATTCATGCATGCAAGCAAGCATTCACTCACACACAGACAGAAACATAAACACTTACACACACACACAAACACACACACACACACACACACACACACACACACACACACACACACACACAGAAATATAAACACACTTTTTTCTGTTTCATTTAGCTTTTTACACTTGCAAATATGCTGTTTAGTGAGTGAAAAATAACTGCTTGATAAATCTCACTATCACTTACATGCACACATACACTCACACACATGGAAATAACATAAACACACACACACAGCCAGCATTATGCACCTGGGGAACCTGCGGATGTGGAGAGCCCCCAAATTATCTCCCAGCAAACAAGGGCCCCCATGCAGCAGCCATGGTTTTCTCATTCTCCTCCGTTTATTTGTTTCTCAGCACCTTGTGGACATCCACACGATCACAAACTTTTTTCTCTTTTTTTGTTTTTAACTTGCCAGTAAATTGCCCTCAGTCAAGTTCACTTCAGTGAAGCAAGGGACCTGAGTGGCTACAGCAGACAGGAAGTAAGCAGTCTTTTTTTTTTTTTGGAAATGTGGTTGTTAAAGTTTCTGTTGTAGAATGTTGAGCCAGGGTTGAGTTCAACAACACCAGAGGTGAATATCAGAGGGTGAGTAGTAGTATAATCTTTGGAATATTAAGACTGATTTGTTGTCTTGTAAAGAACAGACAGAATTGGTTAAGTGAGTGTTAAATACGCTAGTACTGTTATGATATGATTGCTGGAACTGATCTTTTAATGGAAGACAGAGATGTGGTGTGCATAAGAGTAAAATAAGTAGAAACAGGAGTGTGGGTTGTAAGATGGTTTTAGTGGTTTAGTGTTTTTTTTTGCTTAGACCTGTACTATTTTAAATTTCATATTAAGATTATATAGCAGAGATTGACTGTACCTAAAACGAAAAACTGTGCTGGAATGCTTGTTTATGTTCCGCTGGATCATTAACTATGTCTAAGATCTCTCACTAGTGCATTACACTGCTAGACAAATTATAATAAATAAATATCCATATGCGTGTGTGTGTGTGCGTGTGTGTGTGTGTGTGTGTGTGTGTGTGTGTGTGTGTGTGTGTGTGTGTGTGTGTGTGTGTGTGTGTGCAAATGGTTAAACGTTTATACCTTTTTTATGTACACTTTCTTTATCTTGTGTTTATTGTATATAATTATGATGTTACTCTATCCAGATAAATTGTGTAAGAACTGTATCCTATGTGCCTCACTGGAGCTTTTCTCCTCAGGTCTCTGCAGAAAATGGGCTTTCTTCCCAGCCAGACTAACCCGGTCAACAAATGTTAAATAAATAAATAAATTTAAATTATAAATAAAGTGAAAAGAAGTTCTTTTTACACTGGTTGAGGGACTTAACCACCCTGCAAAATGTCCTTGTCTCAGCCCCAGGTCACAAACTGGAAAAGGGGTACCCCTAATGTATTAAATTGGCATTTTCATTTGATGTATGTCTTGTATAGTTATCTCCTTTACATGTTAAAGAAACATACACAACACACTTCAGAATCTCTCCATCAGACATATAGTTTTGCAGTCTGTAATAAACTACTGACCATGTACCCCATGTATGTACGTAATATTTCTTTTCACAGTACATACTTTAACATAGAAGAGAAGATGAATAGTCACATTTCATTTGTCATTTGTGCAAAAGTTAAAAGTGTGATTACAAAATATAGGATAATACTAATAATACAATGAGCAAATCTGCAGGGGAACAAAACTAACATAAAGGATCTGCAGTCACAAAGGTAAAGTGAATTCTGAGTACAAGTGATAGCACTGAAAGTAATGGAATAATTACTGGAAGTTGTTTGCAGACTACATTTTGAGTGGGACAAGGCTAGATACAGAGAATATAATGTGTTGGTCAGACGTACGTGACCTACTCTCTGACGAAGCATGAGGAGAACAGATAGCAAAGAACACAGTTGTGGTGCAGTGGCCCCAAAGGCCACATATGCAACAAGTAAAAGACTGCAAATCATCTACTATTACAGTGAACTTATGAGGAATTTGATATGGATTTACAAAAAATGCCACAGAAGAGGTTTTTAATAGGAATTTTTCAGGAAAAATGGAATAGCCAAGCAGAACAACTATTACCACTAACCTCCTTGCACGTACTCCATTTCATTTAATTTTTATCAACCACTAGTTATTGTTAGTTCCATTTATCCATTCTTATTTAAGCTAGTGTTATCAAGACATTAAGCTGTTCACTTATTTTCTAGTTTACAAAGTTCAGAAGAGATGTAGAACTGTTAGAACACCACATTTAAATACATTTTCTTCCTCCAGGATCCCAGGTACATTTTCTGTATAAGAATTCTGTAGCTTCCTATAGATAGCAGATTAGCATTTGAACCAGAATAAATTACAAGCAGTTCATCACACAAGACATTTTATAGGTGCTAAGCACTGGAAACTGATAAGATGGTATCAACTAATAGGCCACTGCAGCATATATTATCTGCCAGCCATCATCAGCATGAGTCAGTTAATGACCATTGTACAAATATGCATTTGCAGTTCTGTGACCCTGGTAAATCTAGTTTAGATATATCTGAATCTTCCAAACATTCACATACACTTAAACTCAGATAAGACTTCCAGAAGTGCATGCAAGATGCCATTTGATTCCTTATCAGCACCCTATATCAATTGGAAGGTTGTTATTCAGAGACTTAATTTCATATCACATGCTGTACAACCAAATTTCCTGTTCAGACTTACCTGTTATTGGATGGCCTAAACATACTGGTTGAATCTTTCTGCACTCAGAACCCCATAATTCAGTTTCCTATATCCTTTCTGGTACCACCCTCTTTGCTGGGTAGTTATACATCTTGCTTTTGTTTCCACAATGCATAAATGTATATGCTTTGACACTGAGACAAGGCTGACACCTTCTTTACTGATGCAGGTAATTCAAATAACCTGGACAATTCCTCTTGGTTCACCTTCTTAAAATAGCAGCTGTTTTGACCTGTGTGCCATATAGATTCATAGGTTCATAGGTAGGCACTAGGCTATTGGCCCTAGGGCCTATATTAGCCTAGCCAAAAAGGTACTCTGGCTTTCACCATCCAAGAAAATTATTCTCCTGTGCCACTGTCGAGCAGAGCCACAGAAGTTATGCGAAGTATGTTAGTTTTTTGTGTTGTCAGAAATGAGTAACTGAAAGCAGAACTAAACCCAAGTGCTGATGTCACTGGTCATAAACATTGTGTGCACTGAAGGAGAGATGGTATGCCAAATAACAGCATACCAAGACCTGCCCGGTGCATAGAAAATGGTACACAATAGTGTATGATCCATTACACAGTCTTGCACTGTTGTGTGGCTAATAGTACTCCATGGTGGCGTACAAATATAAGTAACCCCTGCAAGATTCAACACAATTCACAAACACTACACCTTCTGCATATGAGCTGTTTCCATTGTGGTAACATACGAGACTTGGACCTTGCTGATGGTGTAATACCAGTGATGACACTGAACTCCTTCACTGCTGATGTATTGGGCAGTTACCAAAGGAGAAAACCACATTTGAAATTAATGAAAAAAATACTTTTCATGGTAAGACAAACCCTATCAGCAAGGTAACCTGCTACCATAACCACACCTTTCCACACCCACACACACGGATGCTGCTTACCTCCCACAGCACCAGATCCCATTGTTACCATAATATGGTAATGGATCTAGCTCCAGAATCATGAATGCACAAAAGTACTTTATGCACATAGCCAGCTTTGGCACCAACTAACTCTGTAGTCACTGGGCTGCAATCACAGCAAGTTATCTTATTTTGATATTTTGTAACATGTCTGTTAAACCAACATGTGTGTACTTATCCTACAAGTTTACAGCATGAAGTAAAAGGTTGCTTAGTAGGGGTAGCAGTGATAGGGTGATGCTTAGAATGAAAGTGCCTAGGGGCCTCAGGTTGACATCTGCTGGGGGGCCCCTGAAATGCTAACACCGACCCTGCACACACACACACACACACACACACACACACACACACACACACACACACACACACACACACACACACACACTTTTTTTTATTTTATTTTCTTATTATATGCACATATTTTACACTTACTAAACAGCAAAAACACTGCTTAATGAGTGTAAAATAGTGGAGACCATTAGGTTATTTTCAGTCCGAGCTCCACGGTAGCTTGACATGCTCCCTTGAAGCAGTGAACTTGATTTCAGTGGGCATTATCTGTAGATTTGTAAAACAAAAAACAGCTGACAAGAAGGTCATTCCAAAATTTACTAAAAGTAAAAGACAAAATACATACAAGGCTTAAAGAGCTTTTCGTTTGCACTAAAGCAAACTTCTTCAGAAGTCCTTGTGATTAAAAACCACCACAATTTAAATTACATCACTGCTTACATCACAGACACATTACCTTTACGGCAATGAACAACTTAAAGTTGTAAAACTTGTAAAACTTAAAACCGCTTCTAAAAAGAAACAACATCACCAAAACAGCCACAAAAGTTTAAACTAAACTTCTTTTTAAAAATATGACATTTACATGTTATGCTTTATCATAAACCCTTACTGAAAAACAAACTTCAATAAGAAGTTATTAACAATGGAGATGGCATTCAATTACTAGAACAACAATTAACCGCCTATTATGTAAATGGTAACCAGTTAAAGCATGAAATTCAATGAAAACAATAAGACTGATAAATTATATATTTGGCAAGACATATTTAGGACATGGAATTTAGACATAATGTTATGTGCTGGTACTATGCTATCTACCCAAGTTTTTATTTTTCAAAATACAACTTATAGAGCACACATCATTCAAACCAGGAGGTCTACATGCCTCAAGTCTAATTTGCCATGCCAATTCCAATTCTTCCAAAAGAATTGGCAATGGGCATCCTCTTATGGATGGGACTATTTGGTCTATAGCCATAATAGTGAAGGCATGGTTAGGGAAAGAATGTACATGTTTCGCGAGTGCGTTATCTAACTTCCCTTTGATGATCGCATACTGATGCTCATAGACTCTCTCACGAAGTTTACGTTCCGTTTTGCCAATATAAAAAGCAAAACACTGTTTACATTTTGCTAAATAAACTATAAACTTAGATTGGCAATTAAACTTGAATCTAACCTTGTATTCCATATTGTTGACCACAAATGTACTAGATGTTGCCATGTACTTACAGTAGTTACATGCCTCACATTTAAACATGCCAATTGATTTGGTGGTATGGGGATTTGCCAACTCAAGGAAATTTTTAAAATTCCTACCACTTCTAAAACTCGTGTGAAATATATCTCAGAGTTTATCCCAAAGTACTGGTGATGTCCTGAATAGCTCCCAGTTGTTCTTTAATATGCCTGTTACTAAGTAGCTATCACTGCAAAATGTAGTTATAAACTTCAAACAGGAATCACTGTCAGTAGATGTCCTATTATTATTGACACATAGAGGGATTGCTGAATCAACAGACTCACATGAAGTCTCTAAACCAACATCAGCCTGAGGCTTAACTGTTAAAATTGGTGAATAGACTCTATTATGTCTTTTAACAGTAACCTCATCTGTCAACCTATCAACTAAATCCTCTGGGTATCCCCGACTCAAAAACATGAGTTTGAGACGGTCACATTCTGCAAGAAAGTCACACAATTGTGTGTTGATACGTGCCGCTCTTACTAATTGACCTTTCACAACTGAGCATTTCTGATAGAAAGGATGGCAACTAGAAAAATGAAGAAAATCATTTGAATATGTTGCCTTCCTGTATATACTCACTTGAAAACAATGTTGTGATCTGTTCTTTACTAACATCAGATCTAAGTAAGCTATGGCATCCATATCAAATGTAGAAGTGAACCTAAGGAAGTTGGTTGTACCATTCCAATAATGGCCAAGATCAGTGGCTTCCTGGACTGGACCTTTCAAAAGAATGAAGATATCATCCAAGAACCGGGTATAATATATTACATTACTGACTACAATGCAATCTTTAAAGACAAACTCATGTTCCCATTGGGCCATAATGATGTTGGCAAAACTACCTCCACAAGGAGAACCCATAGCGACACCAGACTTCTGCAGGTAGAAGGATTCACCAAATAAAAATAAATTATTTGTCAAGACAAAATTCAGTAATTCAACAATTAAACTGATTTCACTGTTCGAAGCACCATTTTGTTTCAATCTGATGGCTGTCCAATCAATACCAACAGAATGAGGTATACAGGTGCAAAGGTCCTTGACGTCTATAGTTAAAAAGTTGTAATCATCACTATAGTCAAACTTATTCAAGTGGGATAAGTGGGTGAGTTCCGACCATCTATTAACGGACACATGGGTGGCAGAACTAAACTCTTATGCAGTTTAGGAATAACAAACATGTATGTGTAACGTGGGTATGATACAGAAAGGTAGTTAAACATTTTCTGATCAATCCTACCATCAATGAACAAATCTTTGAGACACATATTGATCAACTGATACGCTCCGTTTACCTCGGAGCGAGAACTTGTCTGGTAAGCTGGGGTGTTAATTAACTCCTCCATACATGAAGTATAATCATTGATATCGAAAATAGCAAGCCCACCACCCTTATCTGGCTTACATACCCTTATTTTCTGGGATCTGATAAAAGCCAGGAAATCCCTTTCATCACTAGTGATGTTAGATTTAACAGTGTTTTTGTTATTGTTGGAGCGAACGATCTGCCTGATATCAAGTTCACAGACTTGCTCAAACAATTGTAAAACTGAGTTAAGTGGGGGATTAAAAGTACTAGACACAAAGAGGGGGTCAACAGCATGTGTAGATTTACCCAATAACAAAGAAAGATTCAATTTCCTCACAAAAAGTTTAACATCAATAATTGTTTTAACCAGGTCCAGTTTCTGTGTAGGTACAAAAGTACTACCGTTTGCCAACAAATCGGCCATATCCGTAGTGATGGTAGAACTAGAATAATTGTAGAAATAAAAACTTGGGTAGATAGCATAGTACCAGCACATAACATTATGTCTAAATTCCATGTCCTAAATATGTCTTGCCAAATATATAATTTATCAGTCTTACTGTTTTCATTGAATTTCATGCTTTAACTGGTTACCATTTACATAATAGGCGGTTAATTGTTGTTCTAGTAATTGAATGCCATCTCCATTGTTAATAACTTCTTATTGAAGTTTGTTTTTCAGTAAGGGTTTATGACAAAGCATAACATGTAAATGTCATATTTTTAAAATCAAGTTAGTTTAAACTTTTGTGGTTGTTTTGGTGATATTGTTTCTTTTAGTAGTGATTTTAAGTTTTACAAGTTTTACAACTTTAAGTTGTTCATTGCCGTAAAGGTAATGTGTCTGTGGTGTAAGCAGTGACGTAATTTAAATTGTGGCGGTTTTTAATCACAAGGACTTCTGAAGAAGTTTGCTTTAGTGCAAAGGAAAAGCGCTTTAAGCCTTGTATGTATTTGTCTTTTACTTTTAGTAAATTTTAGAATGACCGTCTCATCAGCTGTTTTTTGTTTTACAAGTTTTTTAGTCATCAGTGAATTCTTGGTCATGTTTTCTGGAGCAGCTTCGAGTCAGAGTTTGTTCCCTACAGGTAGCGAAACATTACATGAGACCAACAATGAGAACTATAAGGATACTGGTCTTCATGTAAGTGAGGATACTGTTTTTAATGGAGCAGGTAGCATTGTTGCAGACTGCAATGCAACATTTGGTAAAACTGTAACCGCTACTACAAATAGAAGAATTGAATTTTTTTTTAACTCATTCACCACACAGATTGATTCTGTTATGAACAGACTTGACCAGTTGGACAGAAACCAGCATCTTTTTTACAGTCAGAATCAGCCGCGGAATGGTCAGCTGGTGGCTTTGGAGACTGATCCAGTTCAATCAAACATCAGACTGTGTAACTGTGTGCCCGGCTTAGAGCCTTGTCAAACCCCTGCAGTTAATGTGTGACAAACGGATGTGGCACCTATCACAAATTCTGGCCATACTTATACAGTACTTACACAGGCCAGTAAACCATCACCAGCTGTTTCCTCTGATAAACCAGATCTTAACCAGTCTATTATTCGGCAAACTCATCCACAATGGCAGACTCAAGTCTCACCAGTAACGGTGATTGAAATACCTGCTTCATGTGACAACAACAGGATTGAGGAGTTGAATAATGCCAGTCCTTCACAGTCAACACTGGATACTTGGTTGAAAGACATTATTTCTTTTTCCAGTGGCTCCAATGCAGGGCCACTACAGAATGCACCTGATGGAGGTAATATTGTTTCTTCTACCATAGTAACTGATTTAAAACTGTTTGACAACCATCTAATTAAAGTGAAAAAATTGCAGTTAGAAATTGCATATTTCCAGGAATGTGTTAAACTAAAAGTGGTACCGAAGAGTCTAAGATGTCACCACTTCCCGACAGGGATAGAAGCGGGTTCACCATTCCATGTTGATTTGGTCAACTTGTTCGACTGTCAGGGGCTGGAACTTTTAGAGGTTATCATTAAACATTATAACTTATGGGTCAACAATCTGCTCAAGTCTGTGGCTGAATAAGATGTGAAAATTAAACGCGACCTTAATTTTGATCGTTACAAATTTGAATATGGTCACGTGTTTTCCAGTATAAACGATCACATGGTAAAATTGAAAGCTACTTAAATTAAAAAATTAAGTAGAGATCTAAAGGCATATGAGCAGGGTTTAGCGTACCCTAAACCATCTTCAGCTCAGGTATGGTTTAAGGCTAGCCATCATAATGACAACGCTGCATCTGGTACTGACAACTTTGCTCATGACACTGGTAACTTTAATCTTAATCAAGTGGATCATAATGCTGAAGTGCATTGTATTGGTGACGAACCCAGTGACAGTTTGACTCAAAGTGATTTGGACGAAGACATGTTGGTTAGGCGAAGTGAAATAATACGTAAAGCGAACAAATCTACCAGTGACTCACAGCCTCAAGGTGACCACAATCAAAAACGGGATTTTCAGGAGGACATTCAGAGGGGAGCAAGACCGAAGCAAGGTCTTCGTTCCTCGAACAACAAATGGAACAACAGAAACAAGAAGTGGAGGAAATAGGTCCATAGTTCTCCCTCAGGTCTGAATTTGAGCAAGTCAGTGACCCCTTTGACCATGTCACTTTAATTAGTGGCATGGGTGATACAGGTGTCTTCAGTGTTAACTGTTTCAATAAGGGTTTCGACCAGTACCCACTTGATAGTGGTCTAGGTGTCCCGATTGATCCAGAGGAAAATGGACAGAGAACACCTAGTATGGCTTGTGGTCCAGTATTAATTCCTAAGCGAAAGGGTGATTTCAAGATCTACAATTATTCTAGTTCTACCATCACTACGGATATGGCCAATTTGTTGGCAAAAGGTAATACTTTTGTGCCTACACAGAAACTGGACCTGGTTAAAACAATTATTGATGTTGAACTTTTTGTGAGAAAATTGAATCTTTCTTTGTTATTGGGTAAATCTACACATGCTGTTGACCCCCTCTTTGTGTCTAGTACTTTTAATCCCCCACTTAACTCAGTTTTACAATTGTTTGAGCAAGTCTGTGAACTTGACATCAGACAGATCGTTCACTCCAACAATAACAAAAACACTGTTAAATCTAACATCACTAGTGATGAAAGGGATTTCCTGGCTTTTATCAGATCCCAGAAAATAAGGGTATGTAAGCCAGATAAGGGTGGTGGGCTTGCTAATTTCGATATCAATGATTATACTTCACATATGGAGGAGTTACTTAACACCCCAGCTTACCAGGCAAGTTCGCGCTCCGAGGTAAATGGAACGTATCAGTTGATCAATACGTGGCTCAAAGATTTGTTGATTGATGGAAGGATTGATCAGAAAACTTTTAACTACCTTTCTGTATCTTACCCACGTTATCCATACATGTTTGGTATTCCTAAACTGCATAAGAGTTTAGTTCTGCCACCCATGCATCTGTTAATAGATGGTTGGAACTCACCCACTTATCCCATAGCGAAATTTGTAGATGGTTTGTTAAAAAAGTACTTGGCACCAGAAGTACAGGTGTGTAAGGATTCATGGTCCATTTTGGGCGATTTGAATAAGCTTGACTATAGTGATGATTACAACTTTTTAACTATAGACTTCAAGGACCTTTACACCTGCTTACCTCACTCTGTTGGTATGGATTGGACAGCCATCAGATTGAAACAAAATGGTGCTTCAAACAGTGAAATCAGTTTAATTGTTGAATTACTGGATTTGGTCTTGAGAAATAATTTATTTTTATTTGGTGAATCCTTCTACCTGCAGAAGTCTGGTGTCGCTATGGGTTCTCCTTGTAGAGGTAGTGTTGCCAACATCGTTATGGCCCAATGGGAACACGAGTTTGTCTTTAAAGATTGCATTGTAGTTAGTAATGTAATATATTATACCTGGTTCTTGGATGATATCTTCATTCTTTTGAAAGGTCCAGTCCAGGAAGCCACTGATCTTGTCCATTATTGGAATGGTACAACCAACTTCCTTAGGTTCACTTCTACATTTAATACGGATGCCATAGCTTACTTAGATCTGATGTTAGTAAAGAACAGATCACAACATTGTTTTCAAGCGAGTATATACAGGAAGGCAATGTATTCACATGATTTTCTTCATTTTTCTAGTTGCCATCCTTTCTATCAGAAACGCTCAGTTGTGAAAGGTCAGTTAGTAAGAATGGCACGTTTCAACACACAATTGTGTGACTTTCTTGCGGAATGCGACCATCTCAAACTCATGTTTTTGAGTCAGGGATACCCAAAGGATTTAATTGATAGGTTGACAGATGAGGTTACTGTTAAAAGACATAATAGAGTCTATTCACCAATTTTAACAGTTAAGCCTCAGGCTGATGTTGGTTTAGAGACTTCATGTGAGTCTGTTGATTCAGCAATCTCTCTCTGTGTCAATAATAATAGGACATCTACTGACAGTGATTCCTGTTTGAAGTTTATAACTACATTTTGTAGTGATAGCTACTTAGTAACAGGCTTATTAAAGAAAAATTGGGAGCTATTCAGGACATCACCAGTACTTTGGGATAAACTTGGAGATATATTTCACACGATTTTTAGAAGGGGTAGGAATTTTAAAAATTTCCTTGAGTTGGCAAATCGCCATACCACCAAATCAATCGGAATGTTTAAATGTGAGGCTTGTAACTACTGTAAGTACATGGCAACATCTAGTACATTTGTGGTCAACAATATGGAATACAAGGTTAGATTCAAGTTTAACCGCCAATCTAAGTTTATAGGTTATTTAGTAAAATGTAAACAGTGTTTTGCTTTTTATATTGGCAAAACGGAACGTAAACTTCGTGAGAGAGTCTATGAGCATCAGTATGCGATCAACTAAGGGAAGTTAGATAACGTACTCGTGAAACATGTACATTCTTTCCCTAACCATGCCTTCACTTTTATGGCTATAGGCCAAATAGTTCCATCTATAAGAGAAGGCCCGTTGTTAATTCTTTTGGAAGAATTGGAATTGGCATGGCAAATTAGACTTGAGGCATGTAGACCTCCTGGTTTGAATGATATGTTCTCTATAAGTTGTATTTTGAAAAATAAAAATTTGGGTAGATAGCATAGTACCAGCACATAACATTATGTCTAAATTCCATGTCATAAATATGTCTTGCCAGATATATAATTTATCAGTCTTATTGTTTTCATTGAATTTCATGCTTTAACTGGTTGCCATTTACATAATAGGTGGTTTAGTTGTTGTTCTAGTAATTTAATGCCATCTCCATTGTTAATAACTTCTTATTGAAGTTTGTTTTTCAGTAAGGGTTTATGACAAAGCATAACATGTAAATGTCATATTTTTAAAATCAAATTTAGTTTAAACTTTTGTGGTTGTTTTGGTGATATTGTTTCATTTTAGTAGCAGTTTTAAGTTTTATAAGTTTTACAACTTTAAGTTGTTCATTGCCATAAAAGTAATGTGTCTGTGAAGTAAGCAGTGATTTAATTTAAATTGTGGCGGTTTTTAATCACAAGGACTTCTGAAGAAGTTTGCTTTAGTGCAAACGAAAAGAGCTTTAAGCCTTGTATGTATTTGTCTTTTACTTTTAGTAAATTTTGGAACAACCTTCTCGTCAGCTGTTTTTTGTTTTACAAGTTTTTTAGTCTTCAGTGAATTCATTATCTGTAGAATAACACCCTGTGGGAGAATGTTCATGTTCCAATCAGGGTGCCAATCCACAGGTCATCAGTTTTCTAATGCACATTATACGCTAGACAATATGATGAAAAAGACAGAAAAAAAATAGGGAAGTAGAACAACACAGTAAAACATATTACATTGTGATCTAATTATTCATAAAAATCTCCACCTCAAAATATAACTAATAGCAACCAAAATTTAAATCTCAAAGCACTGTTTATAACAAAAAAAAACTAATTTAATTAATGGACAGTAACTTATGAAATTAAGAACATACCAACAAGTATGCAGCATTCAGGATGTCGAAACAAACAACAAAAAGCTGAAGTTGTCCATGAATTTACCAGCTAATGCATAAAACAATGAAGATAACTGTAGTGTATTGTTAAACAAAGTCCATGAAGTATCAGTGTGAAAGTGCTTCCCCACTCAGAACCTAAATGCTACCAGCTTATCAGTAAGAAAGAGCATATACAACACTTGACAATGTTGTTTGGAATATCACAACCTCTCCTGAAGAAAATTAACAGATCCCTGTGATGATACGCTTCCTCTCATAAGGGCTTAGTGTACTAAACACTTTCCTCCCCCCATTATGTTTTCTGTACAGGCTAAATAACTCCAAAGATTTCTTGCATAGTGAATAAAACCAGGAACACCAGCAACCACAGCTAAAAAATAAATCACAGTACAACGTACCAGTAAAAACACTCTTAAAGTTCGCTTAAAGTTTAGCTGAGTACTTTTATCCTAAACTAGGACTTTATCAGAACTGATCAAATTCAGGACAAGAAAACTGTTTTATACCATCTGTTACACTTCCCATTCATTAAATCATGTAATTAAAAATTGCTTTATCTTTGAAGGGTCTTTTTCAAAATTTCAGGAATCTTTTAGACAAGCTGGGATTCCAAGTGAACATTCAAAAGTCTTTCTTGAATCACACAGGATTGTGTGTTCCTAGGATGTTAACTAGACTCCCCAGTTCAAGCAGCGATTCTTCCACAAGGATATATACATATCTATCTATATCTATCTATATCTATCTATATCTATATATATATATATATATATATATGTATGTATATATATATATATATATATATATATATATATATATGTATATATATATATATATATATATATATATATATATATATATATATATATATATCTTAGGGGGAATGAAGGAATCAAACAAAGCTTGCACCTGTCACCCCTGGGATTCCGGATATTGGCAAAGGCTCTTGCCACCCCCATAGTGCCTTTTTTAGGCAAGGCTCAAATTCTAAACCTACCACCCTAGAACACAAAAAAGGAAAAAAACTAAGGGTAATGCTGCTCAATGCCAGAAGTCTAAATCTCAAAATGCATGCACTCGAGGCCCTTCTCAGTATGGAGAACATCGATGTCTGTGCTGTGACAGAAACCTGGTTCAAGGCTCCTGAGGGCACCCCAGCACTAACAGGTTTTACCTCATACCATGCGTTCCGGCCCCAAAATCCGGACAATACCAAGAAAGGAGGGGGGGTATCCATATTCATCAAGGACACCCACACCTCAAGACTGGTGGCAACGCACGATGCATCGGAGACCATCCAGGTGCAATTAACCATAGGCAAGACTGCTCTGCAAATTGTAGCATGTTACAGGCCACCCTCACAAACTCAGGAACCTCACATGGCTTTCCTGAAAACACTGGAGGGGATAAATGTATCTCCAAACACTATCATACTAGGTGACTTCAATTACCCTAATATAAACTGGGAACACTACTCAAGCCCAAACACCCTAGCCCAAAAGTTCCTGGAATTCATAAACTCAAATGCCATGGAACAACTAGTCACCATCCCCACAAGAGGAGAAAACATACTTGATCTCAACATCACGAACATGGGGGCACAATGTTCAACACCGGAAGTATACCCCTCACTGGTGAGATCAGATCACAAACTAATCTTGCTGGAGGTTCTCATCCCACCCCCACCTGAAATAAAAAAGACCACAGTAAAAAACTTCTCGAAAGCCGACTTCACACTTCTAAAGACTAGTGTGGTCTCCTTTATGGCCCCCGAGCCGGATAACAGTACTCAAGCCACTGAATCAGTTACAAATGCCTTGTACCAGGACCTGCAGCACTGCATGGATAAGGCAGTGCCAAGCAAAACAAAGAGGCTATGTACCAAAGCCAAGCGTCCAGTCTGGTGGACCCCAGCCATAAACAAACTCTACAACAAAAGGAGGAAGCTACTACAAGATAGAGCAAAATCCTTAAAAGGTAAGACACCCTTGATCACTATAAGTAAAACTAAGAGCTCTCATAAAATCATCCAAAGCAAATTTTGAGAGAAAAATAGCTAAAGACTCAAAGACAATCATAAGGCCTTCTTTAGCTATGTTAGAAACCTGGGAGGAAACTCCCAGATATGCTCAGAACTAGTTCAAAATGATGTGAAGATTACTGATCCTACAGACATTGCCAACATACTGGCTGACAGGTTCAGTGCAAACTTCTCCCCCTCCCCAAAGGAGAGATATCTATACCAAATGGTTGCAGCCCCCAAACATCTCAACGCCCAAGTGAGAACTGCTCTCTCCAAAGCAAAAACACAGCATCCATGGGACCTGATGGTGTCCCAGGCTGTGTGCTCCACGAACTCAACGAGGAATTAAACCCACAGCTAGGACAGCTGTTTAATCATAGTCTCACCTCTGGATACATACCCAGGAGTGGCGCACTGCGACTGTGGTCCCACTTCACAAAGGCGGTGCCTCCACAGACCCTGGAAATTACCGGCTCATTAGCTTGACAAGCCTTATCTGCAAAGCTATGGAGAGGATCATAATGGATCTCATAAATAAAGACATAGGGAACTTGCAGACTTTGGATCCAACCCAGTTTGGCTTTGTCAAAGGCAGATCATGCCTTTTAAACTTGGTTGACTTTTTCGAAACAGTCACCAAAGCCATTGATGAGGGAAAGGCAGTCCATACAGCCTACCTCGATCTGGTGAAGGCCTTCGATACAATACCCCACTCGGGTATCATTAAAAAACTCATCAGCTTAAATGTTAACCCATACATCACAAGAACCCACAGGGTCAGAGTTGCTGGCGCCATGTCAGACTCAAAGCCTGTCACAAGTGGTGTCCCACAGGGCTCAGTCCTGGGCCCACTCTTGTTTGGCATCTACTTTTCCGAAGTACAAGAAAACACAGGAGGGTTATGGCTGACAAAGTTTGCAGATGACTGCAAACTGGTCGAAAACACATCTGACACAGATATCCTTCAGAAGGGTCTCACAGAAACGGATGACTGGTGCCAGAGCCATGGCCTAAAGTTAAATGCCAAAAAATGCATAGTCATACCCTTCGTGAAAAACAAGGTTACCCCTTAGCTACAATATAGGTGGTAATCCTCTGAGCACAGAAGAAGTTATCAGGGACCTGGGGACCCAGGTTGACAGTAGCCTGTCATTCGACACCCATGTAGCTAAAGTAGTTAGGAAGACCTTCTACATTGCCCACCTCATCATGAAGGGATTCACATCTAGATCAAGGGAGGTCATAGTCTCCCTATACTCATCACTCATCAGACCAATGATTGAGTACAATGCCCCATTTGGAATTTATCTGACCCGACACTTGCAGCAGCTGGAGAGGCCACAAAAGTTCCTCACCGAAAGGATAAAGGGTCTCAAAAATCTGTCCTATGCTGCCCGACTGAAAGAACTCCAGCTCTATTCAGTCGCTTACCGCTTGCTCAGAGGTGACCTTTGCCTGACATACAAGGCCATGTCAAGCCCAGAGTTGATGAATATGCTTCACCTCAAAAAATCTAGATCCGTCAGAGCCACAAGGGCGGGAGACTTAAACCTCAACATGGCTATAAATAGGACGTGCTGGAGGGATAGATTCATCACCCAAAGACTCCCTATGCTGTGGAACAAAATCCCGGTATATGTGAGGCAGAGCACCTCGCTGGCCTTGTTCAAGAGAAATCTTGACCAATGGATGGGAGATCGCAGATATACTCCAGGGATTACCTCAGTGTCACTGCTAGACAGAGGCACAGCAAAATAAAGGGTATAGTTCCCCATACAACAGGGGTGGCTTAAGCCATAAAACTATGGGCTAGGCTTATAAATGCCCTCGGGCAGATAGCCTAGTATGAACCTATGAACCTATGAACCTAAGACCAAGAGTATATATTAAAGCTCATTAGCAACTCATCATATTAATATCCTATGCTATGCCCCCTGACTAAGCTTATATATTTATATATAAAATTTGGAATTAATGTCCTCTAAATCATTGAGCAGAGTTATTCCCCTGCATTCAATAAACTCCATGCAGGAATAGTTCAATTCCTGCATGGAGTGAATCGTGTCCATTTAGCCTTAGCTGTAACAGCAGCACACCCTGCATATTCATGAAGACGTGCCCCTGCTAAGGCTAAATGGACAGAAACATTACTGAGTGCAGGGGGCATGTTTAGGTAGTGCATGCACATCTAACATGCCTCCTGCACTCAGTAAGTGCTGTACGGCACTTTTTAAAAGCATTTCAGTGTCCGCCTCTTGCCTATTCCTGGACTTATCAAAGGCATTTGATACTGTGTCTCATCCTTTGTTCATTTCTAAACTAAAAGAACTTAAACTGTCCCCATCCACTATCTCCTGGTTCAGCAGCTACCTGTCCAGTAGGCAACAATCTGTTAGATGGCTTTCTACACTGTCCTCTCATCTGCCATTCACCACATGTGTGCCCCAAGGTTCCATCTGAGGACCTCTTCTATTCAACATTTTTACTAACAATCTTTATGAATCCTGCCCCAACTCAACATGCATCCAATATGCAGATGATTCTACAGTCATCACCTTCTCTGATTATTTGTCAGACCTGCTTTCCAAAACTCAGCAAACTTTCACAGATATTAAGACCTGGCTAATCAATAACCAGCTAATACTCAATGCTAAGAAAACTAAACTACTTCTATTTCTGCCTAAATCACACTCTCATCACACCTCAGCCTTCATTATCACCTCATTAGACAACACCACCATCAATGTTGAATCCCATACTAAATTACTAGGGGTGATAATTGATGATAAACTAAAGTTCGACCTTCATATAAATTACTGTATCAAAAACACTAACCAAATGCTTGGCTTACTATACTGTAACAAAATATATCTCACACCAGAGGCAAGACGGTTACTCTCTCTTGCTTATCTCCTACCATGTCTCTTCTATGGCTCCCAAATCCTCATTAACCTACAGGCAACACTACTGAATAAAATTGAAAATACATATCACAAAATAGTTAGATTTGCTGCCAACACTCAACCTAAATCCCATCACTGTTTGGCTTTGAAAACATTGAACTGGCTTGAGTTCCCCAATCAACTTCTTGTCTATCAACTTAATATTATCCACTCTATTCTCTACAAACCCTCCTTCTGCCCTAACATTTCCAACATCTTAAATTACTATGTCCCAACCAGAAAACTTAGAAGCACAAACCAAAACCTCCTTGACATCTATAAACCTAAAAAATAAATTGGTGAAACCCTGTACAACTATCTTCCCTCTATCCACTGGAATAAGTTACATTTAACAAACAGATCTATTACACAGTGCCTCCCATTTAAAATCATCCTTGCTTCTGTACACAACCACTGTGAACGTAATCACCTGAGCCTCTTTGCATACATCCCCTTCTCAGTTTGTATGTAATTCTCACACAGAACTCTAACTCCTAATACCTTTTTCACACAATTTCTCCACTACTCTTATTTACCTCCCTCCCTTCTTTTCCCACTTAGCTTACTCAGATTTCACTTGATTCTAACTACTATTACTCTCCTCTCTTATTTACAAATTTTAAAAAAATCTCTAATTTTCCCTCTTTTTATCCATAGCCACACTTTTTCTATCACCTGCTCTCTCTATCAACTTCCCCTCTCCTTCTGATTACTGATGTACATGCTTTTGCCTGTAAGAACTAAGATTTGATATACAGTACCTCTATACTCTTTTCTTAAGCTCTGAGTTAGTTGTCATTACTTCCCCTCTATATGGTGAAGTCCTTAGGTATTGGAGATATATTAAAGACTTTAACATTTGGTTTCATTGCTTTTTTTGTAAATAACATCTTTAAACTCTCATGTTACAATTGTGAATCCAAGCATTATAATGCATGATTATATTACCTCATGCATACTGTATTGTTTGCAAACATTTTTATGGTGTATGTAATACTTTGGAGCTTTTCTCCCCAGGCCTCTGCTGAAAAAGGACGCCAAGCTCAGTCAGACATTCCCGGTCAACAAATGTCAAATAAATAAATAAATAAATGTAGTGCCATAAAGTAGAAGGAGTACATTGTTTACTGCCAGTAGGTATATTGTGTATTTTGTCTAATGAATAAAACATGTTTGTCACACTAATACTTATCCACAGGATGTCCAATTATAAAAGTGTCATTTCACTGTAATAAAAATATACAACAAACTGTTGTGTTTACTCTTGTATGTTGCTGTAAAAAATAGAATGTGTACAGATTCTTAACAACAGCTATGGCATTGACAGTATGAAATAGCTGAGGTTGTTCTGGGAAACAGCTAGTATGCATTGCAGTCTTGTGTTAGCCTTTGCTTTCCAGAATGTATTATATCAAAGGAGTAATACAGAGTACACCAGTCCAGGAAGCGAGGCAGTACACATTCACAAAACATCAATGCCAACAAAATGGTACACAGTAATTTTCATCCCAAAGTAAAAGTTAGACTTCATCAGATAAAGCTATCTAATAACTCTCAATGCTTAAATGCATTTCAAAATATAAGTAAGAACCAATCAGCATCATTAGTTAATAATCCAATAAACCCCCTTAATTATGAAACACAATACAATCCTAAATGCTGAATAAAATCAATTAAATAGTTTAAGCTTAGAAAAAACTTAGAAATACGTTGTCCCGAATGACCTAAAATCACAAAAAACTGATGTATAAAATAACAATTTGTTGACTGAACAAACCTAAAGACATTTATAGAACAAAGAAACCCGAAACAAGCAATCATAGCTTGGCTGACCTGAGTTTAAGTAATGATGACAGGTTGATATTATCATTCAACCCCGGTGGCCTCTCAGAGTCCAGGGTTACCTGCCAAAACAACTCACTGTACTCCAACCTAGCCACCCATGGACCACCCCTAATGTCCATGGGAACTTGTTCCACCACATAGAATGTAAAACTGGGTTCTTTACACACCAAAGTATGTTTATAGAGCACATTCCACTCATTTTTATTTTTAATTTCATAAGGGTGTTCGTAGACATGTCTTTTCAATTTCCTCTCTGTTTTACCCAGCTAGAATGCCTGACAAATTTTATAGAATGGCATATAAACAACACCAAAGTTGTTGCCATTAGAGTAAATCTTATTTTTAATCTCCCTACCCCTACTATTGAGGTAAACTGTTTCACAGTTGGCCATAAGGCCACACTGTACACATATGCCACAACTGTATGCACCTTTTTTTGTTATGACGATTAGAAGCAGCACTGTAATGGTGTCCCTCAAAAAGTTCCTTTAAATTTTTGCCTTTTCTATACACAAAAAGTAAAAAAAAGTACAGACTTGGATGCTATACAGCATGCCCCCTTACTTTTTGTGTATAGAAAAGGCAAAAATGTAAAGGACCTTTTTGAGGGACACCATTACAGTGCTGTTTCTAATAGTTGTAACAAAAAGGATACATACAGTTGTGGCACATGTGCACAGTGTGGCCTTATGGCCAACTGTGAAATGGTTTACCTCAATAGTAGGGGTAGGGAGATTAAAAATAAGATTTACTCTAATTGCAACACCTTTGATGTTGTTTATATGCCATCCTGTAAAATTTGTCAGGCATTCTATTTGGGTAAAATGGAGAGAAAATTGAAAAGATGTGTCTACGAACACCTTTATGAAATTAAAAATAAAAATGAGTGGAATGCACTCTATAAACATATTTTGGTGTGTAAAGAAGCAAATTTTACATTCTATGTGGTGGAACAAGTTCCCATGGACATTAGGGGTGGTCCATGGGAGGCTAGGTTGCAGTACCGTGAGTTGTTTTGGCAGGTAACCCTGGACTCTGGCAGGCCACCAGGGTTGAATGATAATATCAGCCTGTCATCATTACTTAAACTCATTGTTTCTGGTTTCTTTGTTCTATAAATGTCTTGAGGTTTGTTCAGTCAATATATTGTTATTTTATACATCAATTTTTTGTGAATTTTGGTCATTTGGGACAAGGTTTTTCTAAGTTTTTTCTAAGCTTAACCTATTTAATTGATTTTATTCAACATTTAGGATTTTACTGTGTTTCTTAATTGAGGGGTTTTATTGGATTATTAACTAATGATGCTGATTGGTTCTTACTTGTATTTTAAAATGTATTTAAGCATTGAGAACTATTAGATGGCTTTATCTGATGAAGTCTAACTTTTACTTTGGGACGAAAACGACGGTGTACCATTTTGTTGGCATTAATATTTTGTGATTGTGCACTTGCTGTGGATTAAAAGCCTTCCTAATTCACTGCCTCACTTCCTGGACTGATGTTCTTACTTGGATTATTTGACTTTTTACACCTTTTTGTTTAGTTTTTAGTAATACACAGTTCAATAACTATCTGCCATGCATGAATCACAGGATTACAAGGTCAGACTGTCCAACCCAGAGAGTGTTAGTCAGAAATCAATCAAGCAAAAAACAGCAGTTCCCAAGTCACACAGTATGATGGAAAACAGCATTGTTGTTAATTTTATCACACCCAGACACAGTTCAAATCCAGGGAGTGGTACTAAGATGTGTGCATATATACATAATAGAAGCCCTGAATATTTGTAGAAACAGTCAGAAAATGTTAACATATATTTTCCCCACAGGTCTCATATGTAAAGATATTGGGTGTAGTAGATGTATGAAGGGTATACTAATACACCTGAATATTTGTAGAAACATTCAAAAGGTGTTAACAGATATTCCTCCACAGGTCTTATAGGTAAATAAATGTGGGTAGTAGCTGTATGAAGGATATACTAATACAACATGTACAACTGTTCCACTGTCCAACCATATATGCCTGCAAATGTCAGCAGTAAAAGTACATACACTATGCCGCCTTCCCCAAACATGTCTCTCAAATGTCACGCTGTCATGGCTAGAGGTGTCTGCTGCCAATCACCTTGGACACAGATAGGAATCTAGGTGAACTATGCTAGTAGTAGACTCACTCAAGATCACTGCAGAGTAACCCTTCTGTTTCAAGTATGTAATCCTAACATGTACAAGCCCTATCCAGTATGGTCGCCACAGTGTACCCAGTTTGCCCAATACCATTACAGGTTGACAGTCAGGAATGTATGTGCCACAGAAGCTATGGGCCATAGGTAGATGTAAAGTTAGGGCAGACCTGTAGAGTATTGAGCAGTACTGTTGTGAAAAATAGAAGCCATTACAGTTGTTAATGGACTTTCTATTCTCTCCCCCACCCATCATCTGCATCTAATATTATTATTCATATACAACGGGTATGTTGTTCTGAAAAACTATTGTTGGGACATATGTTCTATTATTGTTCATATATTTCATTGGTTGCATATTAACATACCTTGTTCAAATACCATTATTGGTGGCCTGTTGCCTTCACTGTAACTTGCATGTTGTTAAAATGCTTACTGTTGTTCCATTTATGCATGCATTTTGTTTGCTATGCAATAGTTTAAAATCTGTTGCTTTGGGTTAATAGGAACACCCAAGCATGTTGTTATAACCAATTACTTTACTTGTTACTAGCTGTGGTTTTGCTGTGGTTTGTCTTGGAATTCTGTTTGGGTCTGCTGCTGGAATATACTCAGTGCCTGAGTTTGGGAAGGCTGATACCTGCAGATACACCTGTCCCACCCCATCTGGCCATGGCACCGGGCCCCAGCATGTCTGGGACCCAACCCGGACAATCCTCCTCTACTGGTCCTGCACCACCTTTGGGTATAACCACCTCAGGGGATGGGGTCTGTCCCCCACCTATGCATGGGCATGGACAGGAGCCCATTACCCGCTGACAGTTCCGGGGTTTAGTGCACAGCATCATCTGCTCAGAGTTGGGTGGGCAGCTAAACCAGATGGAGGGCCACCTGGCACACCTAGAGTGGCAGGCTACCCCTCATGTCCAGCGCCCAGCACAGTCACCTTCAGGCCGTGAAGGTGCAGTGGTGACTACCCATGGGTGGGGATCTCAGTCCCACTGTATCCATTTGGGGGCTCATGGGCCTCTGATTCCCAACCACCCTCCCTGTCCAAGGTGTTTACCTCCCTCCTATGTCATATACTGCCTCTGTCTGCTGTCTTGTATGTCTTTTCTGTCTGCAAATGCTACTTATTCTACCCAACCTACCTCCCCAAACATACCCACAGCCCTTCCCCAACATCCCACTCTCACCTAAAAAAAAGGCCATCTGTCCTGCAAAAAAATAATTGCCCCATATGCAGCTCTACATTTTGCCCCCATGTACAGTGAAATTAATCAATCTACCCATAAAATATTCTCCAATTGTCTGCCGCCAACATCCCTCTCTGTGGGGTGTAAGGCCTTAAGTTCCAAATTCTACACAATATTCACAGCTGTTGCTGAAGAAGAAATGTAGAGCTATGGTCCTTTCCTGCTCCCATCCTGCACATCCTTAGCTGGTTTTGCTAATGTTTTACCCACTGCTTGCCCCATCTCACCACTTTCCTATCACCCTTTTTTCTTTTCTTTAATTAAAATCAGTGCGGATGTAAGTGGGAGTAAGCAGTGCTAAGCTAAGCTAAAAGAGTTTAACCATCTCTTAGAATCACTTAACTCCATGCAAAACCACACAAACCCACTTACAACTGCTTAAAAGTACCTTAATCACTCTGTCTCCATCATCCCTTGTTCTGCACAGCAACAAAATAATTAGCGCTGCCAAGTCTCAAATCCGGGATGGTGTGCACTACAATAACAGTAACATACCACTACACCATCTGTGCTTTGGGAAACTGCAATGCTTTTACAAACATATCATGAATTCTGGTTATTTAACATTAATGAAAAAAAAAGCAGCACTTCCAAGTCTGAAGCCCAGGACCCTGTGTACTACAGTCATGACAACGCACCTCTACACCATTTGAGGTGGACATATCATGCACGACAGTCATTTAACATAAGGGGAAAATATATATCTGTAGTACTCTTATATACATATATATGTATACGTAGATACCAATATATATATATAGATATATATATATATATATATATATATATATATATATATATATATATATATATATACACTCACCTATATATATATATATATATAAATATATATATATATATATATATATATATATATATATATATATATATATATATATATATATATATATATATATATATATATATATATATATATATATATATATATATATATATATATATATATATATATATATATATATATATATATATATGTATATATATATATATAAATAACCAACCTCTTACTGCAATACATCTGCAAAAAGTCTGACAGAGTTGGGGGATAAAGGGCAAACAATAGTGACATCTTTGAAATATGGCTGCCATACACATAGAGGTCTGCTAGAATGGCATGGTTTGCTGTAACATATAATTCCAGATAGATTACAGGTCTGAAACACAAATTGATGTAATTATTTACTGATTTCAATGGTCAGATCTTCCCAGTGATTTGTCAAAAACACACAACTGCTATGGGCAACAGACCAAACATATGAGCCATGCATCTGAACAGTGTCTAGACATCTGGACAGTGGACAGGTATGACCGGAGTCATGTAACAGAATAGAAAAAACCATGGCAGCTGCCAACCATGTCACCCAACACCTTCTGAACCACAGTAAAGCCAACACGACACTACCCCAAATCAGCTTTGGGGAATAACCCATGTATATCCAAATATATCATGCACTACAGGGATGGAACTGTAGGGAAAAGCAGATATTGGTACAAAACTGTCCACCCACAGCCATTTGCACCACAGTCACAACAAAATACCAGTACCCCAAATGAACTCTAGAGTAGAACGACAGTTTGAACAGACATATCCTGATTGCCAGTCACACACTACACCGACATATACTGGCCCTACTCACAGTGTACTGGGAATTCAGAGGTATTACAGGACATTTCTCAGTCTGCCCCTACCAACATATACACCTAACAGACCACCAGCAACTCTAGCAGTATGCACAGTCAGATAGAAAAAGGATCTATGACACTCACATCTGCTACTCTCCCTACTCAGCACAACAAACATTTACACACAACACTGCTACACAATATTGGCAGTCTGTTAACAATGGCCAGACATCTATAACTCTCAACTGTACAGATTTGCATAGAATGCCAAGTGTGTGGGACCATATTCATGGCCACTGCCACATACCACTTCCAGGAGTCAGCTAAGTCACTGGGATGATACCTGGAGTCCAGTCTCTAAATAATGATGTACCATAACTCTGAATCTCTTACTGCAAGACATCTGGACAAAGCATGACATACTTGTGGACAGGGGGCTGGACAGCGGGACATATCTCACATAATGGTGTTACAAACTGAAACAGTTGCTGGTGTTACAGGCTTTGTTGTAACATAACATCCCTGAAGGATATATCTGAAACAACAATGGAAGTCAACATTTACTGACTACAATCCTCACATTATCCTACTGATTTCACAAAACAGATGTTGTATGAGGAACAGACCAAACATTACAGGCAAACCTCTAGGTAGTCTGTATACATCAGGACAGTCGAGAGGTATGTCAGAGACATATCACTGTCAGACATCAAGGTGCACAGAAAATGCATATCCAGACAAACCCTGTTTAGCTAGCAACTCTCTATGTGTATTACAGCACCACTTATTTACAATCTATACCCAATTCTGGAGCTATGTCCCTCATGTTGTTGGGCTGTCTCCACATGTCCTGTCCTGACAGGTATTCCCACCTACTGTCTGTGAAGCTGTAGGCCTTACGCCTCCAAAATGTCTTCCACACAGGCAAGGAAAAAGGGAAAGGCCCACATGAAGGATGTAATTATAGCACTGTGTTGCTATGGCATTGTCTTATGCAAAGATAACACAGCTGCTCTGGATGCAAGTAGCAAGTGAGAGACACTGATTGGTGTGCAGGTCATCACCTGCTCATGAGCATTACCTACAAAAGGCAAGCTGCTGCCTATGCAACACAGGTCTCAACCCATCTACACAAAGGCAGACTGCAACTACACAAACCTAACCATTTGCATTGTTGTGAGGAAACTCTTCAGCACTATAACAGGTATGTCAATTATGTAAGGTTGTAATGGAATGCAGAAGGGAGGATGCAATAATGTCAAATAGAACATTAAACACTAGGCCACAACAAGACCTGCTGGGCTCACATGCTGCTTGCTGACACCTATGGCCATTCCCACTTGTCCTGTCTGCATTGCCATGGATCACATTTCTGGCCCCTGAGGCACCCCAGCAAAGGTCAGCTCATGTATGACTACTACTGGAGTGTCTGTTGTCCATTACTGAGTGTGACACTGCTAGGCCAGCTATCTAAGATGCTGTAATTATTCATATGCCACCTGCCAATGTTACTCTGATATGTATGCTTGTCTTACACATGTAAGAGACTTATATAGGGTATATGCATAGTACACAACAGGTGCAGATGTGTGTGTTGAACTGTATGCGATATAATGAGACCATGCCTGACAACTGTCAAGAGTTTTGCAGACTGACCACATGTCTGCCTCATATTTGTAGTCAATGTCTCATACAGTTGTGTATTGTCTGGCTCATCACTGGCAACCCATTAAAGACTGAAGACATAACATATTAGCATACATTTGATTGTCACATGTCATATCCTGCAGAGTAGAATGTGACACCATCTTTGCTGGAAACTAAGTGTGTTTCAGCTAGATTCATAAAGTGACATTATTTACTGGCCTTTGCCCACCAGTGATGTGTGCCTTTGTGCAGATGTCTTGCTCTAACAGGAGCTAGGTGTCTTACTATGAAACTCATGTCAATGCAAGCGTACCTTGTCCTGTAGCATGCCAACATTTGTGCAGTCACTGACATCTGCTTTGTAACTGTGGAGAGCACAGCAACCTTGCCAGGTCACCCATCCCATCACATGTTTAGACCCCAAATGGAGGCCTGCAAAGTCACAGGAAGTGGAGTGTTGAACATTATCATATATATATATACATACCTCCAGGCTGGCCAAACAGTATGATGCACAGGAGACATCCTGACTGTAGTTAACAGTTGACAAAACACCTACTTAAATCATAACTAGCTACAGGCCTCCAACCATGACTATGGACACCCAACACACCTATTGGGACCTGCTGGAATCTGACAGGATTCAACCATCTACCCTGCTGTTGGGTGACTTCAGATACCCAACCACAGTGTGCAAGACCTATGTCACCTGAACGTGAATGCACATAGATCCCTTGGCTTTGTCAATGGCAGTGCAGTGGATCAGCCAGTCAACACTCCTATGACAGGTAGAAATATCCCATTCCTGGTCCTAACCAACATGAGTAGTGACTGTAGCACTCCTATAGTGCCATCCACCTTGGTAATATCTGACTACATAGCCCTCACTGTTCAGGTCATCATCTCTCCTGCCTCTGCTCTACAGTGTCAAACAGAATTAACTGTACACAAATTACTATAAATCCCCTCAGAGCAGGTAGAAGTAGCTGTACAGCCAACATCCCATTTGTTGGAACTAGCAGCAGTGTCCAGACCTAGACCACAATACTATGTGGGCACCTACATAGCTGTATTGACTCAGCAATACCTGACAGGACAACATCTTCCCCCTCAAGGTAAGGTAAATGCCTGTGGTGGACAGCAGCAATACACAAACACCATAATAGGTGGAAATAATCGCTGGATGGGCCAAGAAGGCACAGGTGCCTCATTGGAAGCAATGTTAACTTGGTCTGCACAAGCAAATAAGGTCACAGTTGATTTACCCTAAGGCTATCCTTGAATGCAAATTGGACACATCCACCAAGACCAATCACTAGCCCTTCCTCACATGTGTCTGCAATTCCAGAGGCAACACACAAATCTGCTCTGTAGTGGTGGTCAATAACACCACATGCACATATGGCATAGAGATAGGCAACCTGCTAAAGACAGGTGAAGTGTAAACATCACCCACTGTTCCCCCCATTGGAATACATGTGCAGCCACAGCACCTGACCCCTCCCCCATCATCAGGAAGCAGGTCAGTAATGCCTTCTCAAAGGCAACACACAAAAGTCTCCATAGACCTGATACCATTCCTGGCTGCATCCTACATGAACACAGGCATGGACTCTCAGATCCATTCTGCACTGTAGTCAACCACAGACTGAGCACCAGTGTCATCCCATCTGCACAGAGGACAGCCACTGTCATTCTTATACACAAAGGTAGAGAAATCCACCAACCTAGGCAATCATATGCACATCAGCCTAACTAGCCTGCTCTGCAAGGGCATAGAAGGCAATATCAAGGACATTATGAACAGGGACATCATCAACATCGAAATACCCGAGGATGCATAGCATGGTATTGTCAAAGGGAGATCAGGCCTGTTAATCCTGGTCAATCTCTCTGAAGTGGTCAACAAACACAAGAACAACAGGAAGATGGTGAAGAATGCATACCTTCACTTAGCCCAATTCTCTCACAATAATCCCCAGATGGTCAGGATACATATGCCTACACAGCGAGGCACCAACTTGTATGTTACCAGATGGGTAGCTAACTGGCCCAATCATAGTAACCACTCAGTCAAAGTAGTGGAACCCACCTCAAGTTGTAGATTCTTACAAACTTGTGTACCCCAAGGATAAGTCTGGGGGCCTCTACTGTTTGAGATATATGTATCTGAGGTGCAGAACAAAAGCAGTGCTCTATGGCTGACCAGGTGTACAGATGTTTGCAAGCTGGCCACTGTCTTACATTCCCCTACTGATATGAGCATCCCCCAAGAGTCATTCACCCAATTAATGACTGGTGGAAGAATTATTACCACAAACTGAATGCCAGGAGAGGCATCATTCTCCCTTCTGTGACAGATGTCATCCACACTACGTATGCAGTAATAATGTACTAAGCATGCAATTGAGTGTGAGGTGACTTGTGCACCAAGGTTGCTAGCAACCTGACAGTTTCCCACCATGTGGGCACTATTCTAGGGAAGGTTGCTTACATGGCCCACATCACAAATATGGGTATGTCATCCAGGAACCAAAAGGTCATAACATCCCTGTACTCCACCCTCATCAGACGCATTACCAAGTACAATGGCTCTTTTGTCATGTACCTTGCCAAGTAAATGCAGTAGTTGCAGAGACCACAGAGGTTCCTGACCAGGCAATTCCACCTATCATATACATGGTGGCTGAAATCCCTGTCCCTGTACTTAATCTCATACAGACTGATCATAGGTGGCCTGTGTCTGGCATACAAGGCCATGTCTAAACCAGCCTTGATGATGTTTCTGCTTATCTGTAAGACAAATTGCACTCATCCATCATGTACACAAGGCCCTCACCTAGTCTGTGACATGTAGAGTACTTGTTGGTGGGATAGTGTGGTGTCCCACACAATACACTGTCTGTAAAATACACTCCCTCCCAATGTCTATCAGAGTACATGTATATCCGTCTGGAAGAGGAAGCTGGACGACTGCTTGGGAAATGAATGAGACACTCCTGGGATCCTGCATGTGTCCCAGCTGGACAGGGGAAATAGGTGCTGGCTTTCATGGTGCTTGGGCAAACTTCTGGGCCAGGTTTATGAGGGCATCAGGGCCAATAGCCTGGTATCATCTTATGAGGCTATGTACCTAGTACTTTACATGTGTCCTGTCTGTATTGCAGTCTGTCCTGCAATATTATTTGAAATGAATCCCTGTGAGTCTGAACTGTACTGCAGTGATAGTGTATAGTCCTGTCCCCTAATCTGTTATCATCACATATCGTTACACCTTTTCAGTCTGTGTGGTCTGTATAGCAGTATGTCAGTTCTTACAGTATGTGCATATGCACTTGGTCATACTGTATAGCTCACTCCAATAGCCTTGGTATTGGCCACAGTTACTATTCTGCTACTAAGCCCATCACACAATAGGATTTGGCACCCTTTGTTGTGGGCCAGACAGTAGCACTGATAGAGATGGATTGTGGCAGGCAGAACTGCCGTAAGGTCTACCCTGAAGGGCCCATAGGTGTCAGAGCTGTGCCAGACTGTACCAGGAGTGTGTGTGTGTGTGTGTGTGTGTGTGTGTGTGTGTGTGTGTGTATATATATATATATATATATATATATATATATATATATATATATATATATATATATCTATATATCTCAGGAAACATAATACTGCAGAGTATTACTTTACATATGTTGTGTTCCCCTCGCAGGTGAACACAGGGGTTGGTGTCCCTCCCCCTCACAACTGGATGTCAGTGTCTTAGCGGACTCCCATGATGATGGTGGTCATAGTGAGGCACAGGTGGGGTCGTCAGTGTCTGGACCTCTGCCATTGTTTTGTATCCCATTTTCACCCACCATGTCCTCGCACGCAGTCAGTATCCCCACACATGCCCAGTCCCCAGCAGCAATGGATAATGGACAGTTTAAGGGTGTTGGCAGGGAAAGGCTAGTGTGTTGAGTATGGCGAGTGTGAGTGTAGACACCAGCTATAGGCAGAGAGCAGGCAAGGTCACACACAGGCAGATGGACAAGGGTGCTCAACAGAGGACTGCTGCCCATCAAGACCCTGTTGCAAGTGCCATGACAGGTTTCACCAGACACATGCTATGGTCCATCATGGAGGCACAGGTTTGTCCTGACTGCAACACCAGACAGATGCTCAGGGTCATGCATGCAGCACTCACTGTCATGCGTGGTTACCTGCGCTGAAGTTGTCATGCCATATATCATCTTGCCAATGATGTGGATAGACAGTGGGGTGAGACATTGTCACTGTTTGACTGTGCATTGTTTGTGCTTAAGCATGTGGTGGAAATAGGGTATTGGCCAGGTGGACATAGGTCAGCAACATGATCAGCTGTGACCCCACATGGACGTGCACATTCACAGTTCCAAAGTGGCAGTAACAACAGCACTACAGGAGGGATGGTGCTGTCCACACCACACTGGATCAGGCCAGATGCATGTTGTGCTGGCCAGTCCCATCGGGGACACAGATCCAGCAGACAGCAGTCACCGTCAGGGAATCGTACTGCATCTGTCCTTGTGCCTGGTGATGCCAGTGATCCTTCTGGCAGAATCATTTACCGCATCCCTGCTAGGAGGCTGTGAACCATACATCCTGCCATGTACGGTCCACATCTGTCCAACATAGACTTGTGTCGGGCATTCTCATTGCTTGCAAGTGTGCAGATGAACACTCACACATTCCTTTCCCAGGCCAGTGACCACCAGACATGCACAGCTCCTCTGCGTGGCCTAGTTGGACATCACCCCTTCAGAGACACACACACACACACACACACACACACACACACACACACACACACACACACACGCACACATAATGTCACCATATGGCCAAGCATAGGCCTCTAGCAATCCAACACCACACCCTATACATGTGCCACAACCATGTTATCCATACCATCACACAGACATGCTCATATGGGTCTGATGCACAGGGTGACTATATTACAGTCTAGCAATGTCATGCTGTGTAAGGTGCTGTATGCTGGTGGTGGTTATGGGTACACATTCAGGTGTATGCAGCTTGTTAGCCATGATGTACTATTGTTGTTAATACTGCTGACTAACTGTAGTGTCACATACTGTATTCTGGTTGTGTTCCAAGTGTCTCTGTGTATACAGCTGTGGGCCTGCTGGCAGTTGCAATGTTGGGTAAGGTGGAGTGGTAACACATTCACCTTTTCTTAGCCAAGGTACAGCTGTACATGTCTATGTTTACTAGGTGTGTTTACATGCAACAGTGTGTGAGGAGCACTTGTGGCAGACCCTGTGAACTTGCATACATACCCTTGACACAACACCTAGCCCATGTACATGTCACCTGAGTGTTCAGTAGGTCAGCAGGCTCATACATACAGAGGATGTTACTTGAATACTGGCACTAGGTCCCTCACCAGCTTAGCCATTTCATTCACTGCAACAGATTCAGCTATCAGCACCTGTTGCCCCTGCCATTTCTGTCACATCCACTCAACCATCATGCAGTTGATGAGGGTTTGCCTGGTACTGTGTATGACAGGTTTGGTTTATGCATTCCTGATACAGGTCAGCTTGTGTTAGTCTAACTTGACAATCATCAGCATGTGTGTCTGCTATCTCATATGAATGTTTGGCCTCTCATGCTGATAGAGCACTCAGAGTCATAGTCCTGAACATGGGGTAACTGATGAAGGGCTGAGCACAATCACACACACACACACACACACACACACACACACACACACACACACACACACACACACACACACACACACACACACACACACACACACACACACACACACACACACACACAAACAGACGCATACTGCTGCATGGGGAAATGCATTGAGACACACATGCACATGGAGGTGAAACTTAGAGTCGATGACCTTCCCATCTATTAATGTACAATACATAGTGATACAACAATTGCACCACAGTGGCTTGGTGTTAGACACTGTGTAACGTGTTTTTACAGTGGATGACATCTATATGGGCTGACACTAGTTTGCCAATGGTGGAGTTCACAGAGTGGGAGAGGCACACAACATGGTATAGCCATCACATACACACACTGCAGACAGCCACAGGGGCTGTGCATATGGAAATGCATACATAGTTGCCAATAGACATATTAGTAACCCTACATATCTAC
Source organism: Protopterus annectens (assembly GCF_019279795.1). Taxonomy (NCBI): domain Eukaryota; kingdom Metazoa; phylum Chordata; order Ceratodontiformes; family Protopteridae; genus Protopterus; species Protopterus annectens. The sequence continues at coordinate 1,071,467,268 of NC_056731.1, forward strand.
TTGTATTTACTATAGTGCTGCATACAAATGCCATGCTCCACGTACATTATATGCCTGGGACATAACACACATCCTATTACAACAGGCAATCTTGAAAATGCCTTCATAGATGGAGGAATAACCCACCAGACATAGCGATTGGTCTTGTCTACTGCTACTACATACCTGTGATAGTGTGACAGACTTTGTATCAGCATGATGTGTGAGTCAGTTACGATGTCTGATGCCGGTATGTTTATCAGTATGGTAACTGTGACATGGTTGGCAATGGTATAACAGAAATGCTCATTGTCAGAGGACACAGACAACATATAGGTTGCAAACATGTCGGAATCCCATGTACATTGGAACAGATGACTGGTATGGGCTGTATAGTGTTACAATTTGTATGTGAGGCAGATGCAATTAATGTGGTCTTTAAAGTAATGTCATGGGTAGGGGGTCAACAGACCCTAAAATGGTATAACCTACACACACAACATCCACAGGGGATAAGCTTCACACACTACTATAGTTGGTATTAAGATTAGAACTCCTACCTGTCAAACTATTTCCACTATAGTATTACACAGTTATTGCACATGCCACAGAGCTTAGAGGGCTGACAAGTGTATACAGGTGCATCTAGAATGAATGACCTCAGCAAGCCTTGTAAAGGAGGGCAATGGGACATGTACTTGGTGGTATACACCTGAAAATGGTATAATCCACACACCCAGAGAATATTATTCTCACCAAAACACACACACAATTGCCAGTATTTAGATTAGAAGCCCTCACTATCTAGTTATATATACTACCATGTTTCGCAGTTATCCCACGCACCACGGAGCTTATAAGAGTTAACAGTGTCACAAGGTATGTCTAAGGTGATTACATCAAGAGCCCTTGCAAAGTAGGGTAATGGGAAATGTAGTGGGTGGGAAGAGCATCAAAATACATTACATTACAAACATACACACTTACAAACACCTTCACACACACACACACACACACACACACACACACACACACACACACACACACACGCTTGCCACAACTGAGTGTATAAGTCCTGCCTATCTAGTTATCTGTATTATATTGATATGTAGTTATTAAATGTGCCACAGAGCTTATATGGCTGAGTTCTGTCCAAAGGTATGTCTAAGGGCAATAACACCAGTAGGACTGTTAAGGTAGGACACTGGGAAGTGTTATGGGTGGGAAGGTCATCAAAATGTCATCCTAAAAACATACACATCTACAAACTCTTGCATATAAAATTATAGACACACACATTTGCCAGACCTGAGATTAGCACCCCTGCTTATCTAGTTATTTATACTATAGTGTAAGGCAGTTATTGCATGTGCTACAGAGCTTACAGGGATGTCAACTGCCTAAGGTGCTTCTAAGGTGAATGACATCAGCAGGACTGCTAAAGTAGGGCACTGGGTGGGAAAGTCCTCAAAATACTTCATCCTACAAGCATATACACTTACAGACACTTACACATACACACATTTGCTGGATCTAAGAGTAAAATGCCTGCCTATCTAGTTATTTGTTCTATAGTGTCATGCAGGTATTGCGTGTGTTACAGAGCTTACAGGGTTGACAAATGCCCAAAGGTGCTTCTAAAGGGAATGACATCAGCAAGACTGCTAAAGTAGGGCACTGGGAAGAGTTGTGGGTGGGAAGGCCCTCAAAATACATCATCCTATAAACACAGACACTTACACACACTTGTGCATACACACACACACACACACACACACATACACTTGACAAAACTGGGAATGGAACTCCAGCATATCTATTTATTTATATTACACTGCTACATAGTTATTACATGCATCACGGTTTATAGGGCTGGGGCTGTGCAAAGGTATTTCTAACAGGAATGACATCAGCAGGACTGCTAAAGTGGAGCACTAGGAAGTGTTGTGGGTAGGAATGGCCTAAAACTGTTTCACCTGCATACACACACTCCCTCATTCTCACCCGCACACTTACCAAGACTGAGATTAGAACCCCTACCTATGTAGTTATTTGTACTACATTGTTACACAATTATTGCACATGCTACAGAGCTTATAGGGCTGACAGGTGTCCAATGGTACTTCTAAGGTGAATGACAGCAGCAGATATTGTGAAGTAGGGCAACAGGAAGTGTACTAAGTGGGAACAGTCTTCTAATACTTAGACCTACGGACATACACACACAGACACACACACAGACGCATGCACACACACACACACACACACACACACACACACACACACACACACACACACACACACACACACACATACAAACACACACGCACACACGCACACACACACACACACACACACACACACACACACACACACACACACACACACACACACACACACACACACACACACACACACACACACACACACGGGAAGGTGATGTGATATTATAACCCCCACCTCAGTACTATTACACAGTGGGGCTCACCTTTTATGCTGGCACACTGGTTGCAACCAGTATGCCACTGTCCACAGCAGGACATCACTCTATGTCATTCAGGGTATCCATGTGTGTGACTCACTCTGTGTCCCCCTGTGTGTGTCTCTCTCTCTCTATCAATGTCTGTATCTCTCTTCCCCACATCTATGTGTGTGTATGGCTGACATATTATCTGTTTCCAATATATATGTCTGTATATCACATGAAACGGATGCAGATATATCACATATTGGCCACTTACAGCTAGCTGAGAGTAATCTTGTCTGATGTGTGTGTGTAGGGACAGTTAAGGTGTACATAGCTGTCTGTATACACAGACATATATACCCAATACAGTCGTATAGTCCGATGTGGGTTCCAACATGGCCTGTGATTCTCCAAGTGCAGGAGCATGCCCAGTGTGACCTTCTAGAGTGAGAGTGGGACTCCATTCCAGAGATAGGTGTACTCAGGTCCAGGGTTTTGTGTGCTACAGCCATACCTCCCAGGAGTAAGCAGGACTTTCCTAGGGGCACTGGGCTTGTTTAGCAGACATTTTCTGACATATATGTAGTCTGAAACTGCAATGTATTGTGTCACTACCTAGTGACAGACATCCTCAGGTCATCACAGTGCTTTACCAGAATAATACAAGATGTATGATGCACAGACCATTATTATGAGCCAGCTATATACATTCTTGCCCAGCAAGGCCAGTTTGGAGGTGTGGCTTCAGCCAGGTGACTGATGATGCTGTGTACACAGTTCAATAACTTGATGATACACTGGCTGGGGATCTCCTGCTTGTGTGACATCTTTCTTACCTGAGATGTCATATCCTGGTGTGCCATACCTCTCATCTGTACATTTTTTGGCAGATTGTCCAGGTGTTTGCCTAGAGGTTTCATCCACATAAATTTGTGTTTTTATGGCAAGTTAGTTGCATATAATTGAAGACTGATGTTACAGAATAATGAAAGACATTACAGTTTCAGACTACATAACCTTCAGACAATTCCTGCTAATGCAAACCCCTCATCTTACCAACTTTATCAGTATGTAAGGGCAATATTTACAACACGTGCCTATCATTGTGCCTTTGTCCCACTTTTATTTCTGACCTTGTCCACATGTTTTACTGTCAGACATTGGGAGGTATGGCTGTGGGTACAGAGTGCATTCTGCTGTGCACACATGTCCATTATATGTGTAGTATATTCCACATAGCACTGTGGCATCCCAGGTATGTCAGTGGCAGAGCAGTAGGTGTAGCTGACATACATAATAGTTGGCACTGCAGTTATCTGCACATGGCCCCATCAAAGACAGCATTGTACCTAGGCCACTACAATACAACAGCCGGGAATAAGAGCTGGCCAGATCCTGACAGTATTAACCACACATACACATAGCTCATTGATCCCCGTATATTGTGGACATGCAACATGTTTTCAAGTGTATTGGGATAACCCTGGCAATGTGTGCTATGCTGCTATTTCCATGCAAACATACATATTACTGCATTTCTGTGGGAATATGGGGGTGGGGGTACACCTGTCAACTGTCCACATTTGCACAGACTGTGCTGATATTTGCTTTGCTTTTTGGTTCCATTTAGCATACTACTGTGCCCATTTTGGGGTCTAGAGGCATATCACTAAAGACCACAGGTCAGATTGTAATGACATACATTTGAGTTTCAGACTTCTTAACCTTCAGAGCCTTACTGCAACTGCAAGACCTGTTGTGCTATCATTGTGTAAGTCTGTATGGGGGGGGGGTATTTCAACAATGCTGGCCTTTGTGGGCCTTTGCCAGACATTTCTTTATGGTTTTATTTGCAGCTGACTTGCTAGCTGAGGCTACAGGGTGAGTTTGGGACCCCCACACTGACATCTATGCCTGTGACCTATGACTCCCTCAGTTAATCCCCCCCCTTATACTGCAGTGGGATTTGCCACCTTGGGTACTACTGCATAGTGTGGGGAGGCCAGTATTTGGAAGACATTTCCTGGTGTCCCACATAGCTGTTAGTTGTTTGCAGCTATTCCAGTAGGCCACCCCATTCCCTTGCATGCATGCAGCAATACCATAGATATGCTACCAGAACATGCTGATACATTCATTTATTGTTAAGAAGACTGACTTACCTTATGCTTGTGGCAGTTGTGTGAATTGTGCTTGAGGGCTGCTTATGCTGGATGCATGAAGTACACTGCCTATACATGGTAGGTTACAGGTAGTGTGATGTGTGAGTCATCCATTTTTATTGTGTGTGTGAGTCAGAGAGAGGTGTCAGTCCCTGGGTGCCTACAGTGTCAGTGTATGTGCTATGTATTGCCTCTTTGCCAAGGCCAGGCCATACTAGGCATGCCTCCATCTGCCTACAGGAGCTGGCTCAGGAGGTTCCTCTTCTGAGTCCCTCTGTGCCTGTGGGGACCTTGGCAATGGTGCAGGGTTGGGTGGTCCTTACCCATGCTGTTCCTGCTGCAGCTGTTTCCACAGGATCATACTGTGTAGCATACCACATACTATGAACATGTGTGCAAATGTGGCTGGAGAGTACTGCAAGGCTCCACCAGATATGTCAAGGCAGCAGAAATGTGACTTGAGCATCACAAACACACAGTCTATAATTATCCTGGTTTGTGAGTGTGCCTCGTTATGGCATTCTTCAGTGGGTGTGTGTACATTATCCATGGCTCTAGTGCAGAGCCAGCATCCCCCACCAGATGGCCATATGGCATGTCACCCCTGGCAAATCCCTGATACAGCTGTGATGAATGACAGATGCGGGAATCATGATAGCTTCCAGGGCTGCCAGCACACACATTCATGATAATGCCCTGGGCATTGCATATGACTTGGCAGTTGATGGAGGGGAATCCCTTGCGGTTTATGTAGACCCTACTCTGCTCACCGGGTGGTGCTTTGATGTGCATATGCATGCAGTCTATGGCACCCAGTACCTTTGTGTAGTCTGCTACATGGTGGAAGAGGGGAATATTAGTGGTCCCCTCCTCATGGATGCTGGGGAAGTAAATGTGCTCATCGGCATGTGGTAGCATGGCATCCAGAAACTGGTGGAGTACCCTGGATGCAGATTCCTGTGAGACACCCATAATGTCCCCAGTAAGTCTTTGGAAAGTACCTGTAGCTTGTATTCTTAAGGCTACACATAACTTGGTATCCACTGGGATGGGCTCCCATCTGTTGGCTCTGGGTCTCAGTTAAGGCCAGCACAGAGCGATGATTTCCTGAAGAATGTCTCTGTCCACCTTGTAGCACTCTACTATCTCCATATCATGTAGCTTCCTGGTATGTTACCCTGGTTCTGAACTCTCTTCTCCTCCTACTCAGTTTAGGATGGTTGTCAGCATTATCCTCCTCACCACCATCAGCCTCCAGCACATACTGATGTATCAAAGTGACAGCAGCACCTAACATTTTGTTGGTTAAAATTCTTCCACATGTGTACACCGATGGTGCAGAGTTTGTGGGAAAACCAGACTGAAAGGTGTTTGCACAATTTATACTTTGTGCTGCAGATGCTGCCTGTATGATTGGCTGGCTATGATACATTCCACCTGCTTGCTATTTTATTTGTACTTGATTGCTTTTATTCTGCTATTTCCCCCTTTTTTCCCCCTTCCCATTTCCGCCCCTTTTATGTCCTGAGGCACACTGTGCAAACCCAGTGCCTAAATGCAGACAGTTCTGCTATTTCAGTTTTTTTTAGACCTGGTGTGCACCGCACAAACCCCTTTAACTAATGTAAACACTGTGCAGTAGAAATGGCCTCCTCTGGACGCAAACACACTCTTCCTTTCATGGAATAAGTCAATACAGCCTCAGACACACCACCTTGCTAAGCTGTGCTTAGCTAAGTTCAAATGAAAACTGTGGAGCTCCAATGTGCTTACACCAAGCATGACACACACTCTTTTCTTGACAGTTGCTCCTCCTGCTTACACCACTGCCTTATAGTTCCTACACAGTTAAGTGCAGCCAGAGAATTGTCTCCAATAGAGTGATTCAGTAAAATTTGCTCATTTGCATACCCCACTGCCTTAGTCCATAGTTACACCACCACACCAGAGCCTTTCTCCTTAGCAACCTGTTATTGTTTTCATTCTGCATGCCATAGACTATAATGGCAAAATGCAGATTTCACTTAAAATTGCCTGTTCACATTTTTTTTTTCTGGCAGAATCCCATTTGTGTGCAGCTGCACTATGCTACAATGGCTGAAATCAGCCAAAAAAAAAAAACAAAACAAAAATCTTTGATTCTCATATTTTTGCAACACTTTTCCATGCCAATGGCCATATGTCTATGGTACCCAGTATCTCTGGGTAGTCTGTAACATGGTGGAAGAGGAGCATATTGCTGGTCCTCTCCTCATGGGTGTGGGGGAAGTAAATGTGCTTATTGGCATGTGGTAGCATGGCATCCAGTAACTGGTGGAGTACCCTGGATGCAGATACCTGTGAGACCCCCATGATGTCCCCAGTAGGTCTTTGGAAAGTACTTGTAGCTAGTATTCTTAAGGATACACATACCTTGGTATCCACTGGGATGGGCTCCCCTCTGTTGGCTCTGGGTCTGAGTTGAGGCCGGCACAGCTTGATGATTTGGTGAAGTATGTCTCTGTCCTCCCTGTAGTGCTCTACTATCTCCAGATCATGTCACCCCTGGTAGGTTACCCTGAGTCTGAACTCTCTACTCCTCCTCCTCAGTCTGGGGTGGTTGTCAGCATTATCCTCCTCACTGCCATCAGCCTCCAGCACATACTGATGTATCAAAGTGACAGCAGCCCCTAACATTTTTGTTGGTTTTATTTCCCCTGCACGTATACACCGATGGTGCCGAGTTTGTGGGAAAACCAGACTGAAAGGTGTTTGCACAAGTTATACTGTTGTGTTGCAGATGCTGCCTGTATGATTGGCTGGCTATGATACATTCCACCTGCTTGCTATTTTATTTGTACTTGATTGCTTTTATTCTGCATTTCCCTTTTTTTTCCCCTTCCCCATTTCAGCCCCTTTTAAGTCCTGAGGCGAGCCATGCAAACCAGTGCCTAAATGGGGATTGTCTTTCTGCTTATCTTAAATACATTTTAAAAATCCTCATTTCAAATAAGTTGATAGCCATATATGCAATATAAGTTGATAACCATATAAGCAATAATTGTAATGTAAACAGGGCATGAAAAGCTATACTTCATGTATATTCAAGTTATACTGGCTTGCAACCAAAGCAAATTTCTGTTTAGCTTGTTCATGGCAGCTACTTTCCCCAGTGTGTCAATGCCAACCAGATTAAGACACATAGAATGATCTTTTGGAATGTGAACAGCTAGTTCATTCTTTTCACTTCACTATAGGTTATATCAATATGCACATATGATATCAAGGCTGGCCACATAAATAATAACGAGCATTTAAAGATAACTTGAAGATTATATTATAGATAACCTTTGGCAATAAACTGAGACTGAAGTATACCAAACTTGATAACTTGGAAAAAAGTATTAACTATGCTGCTCCATAAATTGTATTTCACTAAATATGTCTGTCTTTATTTCACCTATTGAAAGTTTGTTTTAATCCAGCAATGTGATCACACTTTCACAGAGAGTCAGTAACACTGCATTTGTGACTGTGGCTGAGCCAGCACTATTTACATTGGGTGGACGACAAACGTCAATGTTTTTAATACAGCATATGGCCAGGCCATTGTCCATGATCAACATCTCCTTATCACGACCACAGTACAAACCTGCAGTCAGATCATGTTAGAGTACCTTACAGCTGGATTAAAGTAGCATTTCTGGTAGTCACTGGGTATCTAAGTGCACAGATGGGAAACAATGCTGGCAATTTGTTGATGTAATGCACAGCAATACATATGCAGAGAAATGCTCCATGAAAGTGAACATATCAGGGCTTGCTAAAACTGAAGAGCTTCACTACAGGAACAAAAATCACAGAGATGGACATAAGAGTACAAAGGCAGCTGCTCACCAAAGCTGGGCTGCAAAACACAAGGGAGAAGATGGAATGACAACACTTGTGAATGTTATACAGGGTAGGTGGGATACAGTAAAGTAACATGATGTACTGATCTGTACCAGGCCTGACAACATTGAAATGTGAGCAGTGGCCCTCTACTTTAATGTGAATGTTATTAAAATGGAAAATATGACACCCACAGGGGAGTCAACTCATCAGTTCAATCCTCTTGGCTGTATATCCTCTGTACCCTAGCAAGGGAAGCCATAGAGGCAGTCAGAGTAAATGTTGTCTATATCAGGAGAATGCAGCTTATTTGTAGACTGATAGTAAAAGTAAGACAGGCATCAAGAGATCTGAGCCCATACCTTTCTCAGTGATATTCTTTTCACCAGTGCTGTAGCAAGGAAAGTCACACCAGCAGTTAGAGCAAAAGGTGTCAAAAACACACACATCAGGGTAACTTAACCCATTGCAGATTGCAAATCTAACATTCTAGGACAACATAGAACTTTCAGTGGATTGGAGGTGCCCACCCACAGCATGGACACAGTACTAATCACCTCATGAGTACACTGGGCTATCAAAGCAGTTAGACTGAAAGTGTTTTCTTTATTTTATTTCAGATTTGCCTGATGATGCAAAGTAACACTTAGTTTGCTTGCATAACTGATGGCAATATCCACAGAGAATGACAAGAATTAGACTTAATTTTTGCCACGGGATGACAAGTGTTATGTCTTACTGATTATACGTTTGCATTGAAATTGCTCTCTGTGACCCATCATTCAACATATAAACACAGAAAGAACGATTTTGCCCTATAAGCCCTTTGTGGACATAAGTGTATTGTGTTTATCTTTTTTTACCATATTAAAGGTTGGAAATGGAAGTATAGGACAGGGATGAAAATGGGAAGCAAACAGAGGATAGAACAAAGATGAGTAAATAAGGAATGAGCAGAATGGATATGGGATAGCAGCATACATCACAACTTTTAAGGTTTACTATTATCTGGAACAAGTCAAACCACAGTTGTATGTATTTAGTGATTTCAGTGGTCAAAGATGTGTCAGAAAAAGCATACCTTTTAGGATAAAAACATCGAACAATAAGAACCTATCAAGTTTACCTTTGCCAAATACGTGGAGAGTTATGGGTGGGAGTATTTTTCTTTGGGGGGGCAGGTGCATTTTTTTCTAAAGAATGGAAAACTGGAGAAGGAAATCTGGGAAGTAAGAATATAGTAAGAACGGGAGGATAGGTAGCAAGGAAAGACAGACATGATTGACAGGGTGTGAGGCAATACAATGAGCATTCTTCTCAAATTTATAGCACAAGAAATCTGGCCAGAGGCAAAAATAATGGGAGGACGGGAAAATGATCACTAGAAAAAGGTGAGCCAGTGATGAAGTGAAGAGGTACAAAACAGCAGCTTCAAGTAAGAAAAAGTAGTACTCCACACCGTCAAAAAACGTTAATAATACAACAAAACTTTCAGATATAAACTATCCTTCTTCAGTTTCTTACATAAAATGGCTATAAAACAGCATTTTTAAATACAATTCAATCACATCACATGGCACAGCAGCCTAGTGATGTTGTCAGATGATTGTTCGGAGAGGAGAAAAAGAGGTCCAGTTGAGGAACTCCCTACAGATGGATCAAATCTTGAAAGCTCTTCTGATCTACTTTTCGTTCATGGACATCTGCCCTGGTCCTGCTCAGCTTGTGTGTCACACAGTTTTGCTTTGACAGAATGTAGTATGCCTGTAGAGTGACACTGTGCTGGGAAGCTAAATCTCAAGCTAACATGGCTAGTCTGAAAAGGAGGTATGACCTGGTCCCCCCCTTGCTTGTTGATGTTCCACACGATGGTAGTATTGTCTTTAACCACTTGAGGAGGTTCTGGGGACCAAAGATGGTATAGAGTTGAGAGCCCTGATCAGTGTAAGAATGTCCTTATATTTATGTGCTTGCATCTGTTCTTGGTATTACATACCCCTGTTCTTTTATCCCTCCTGAAACTGTTCCCCAAGCAAAGTCCAAAGTGTCTGTGGTGACTCACTGTTTTGGAGCAGAGAGAGAATGAGAAGACCTGGATTTAAGGATATCCATTGTCTCCACCAAAAGTTTTCTCTTCTGAAAAACCCATCAATAGGATTTGTAAAGATGAAGGGAGTTGGTGATGGGACCAAAGAGATTTAATATACCACTGTAGCGTTCACATGTGAAGTCTTACCAGAGGTATCATGAAAATCATAGATGGTATGAGACCCAAAACCCTGAGGTATTCCTTCATAGTGACTAAATCCTGAGTGAAAAAAACTTAAGTATAGATCTAAATAAAGATTGTCTTTTTTCCTGTGGAAGAAAAGCTCTATGAACTGAGGTGTGTAGCCAGCATCCCAGGAAAACAATCCTGCGTGAGGGAGTCAAGAAAGACTTTTGAATGTTCACTTGGAATCCTAGCTTGTGTAAGTAATCTCTCATCTAAGAAAAAGATTCCTCAGACTTTAAAAAAGACTCTGCAGAGATAAGAAATTCATCTAAATATGGAATAATGTGGATACCCTGTACCCTGCATTGGGTTATAACTGGAACTAGACACTTTGTGAACACTCTTGGTGCACTGGATAGTCCAAAGGGTAAGGCGGACAACTGATAATGTTATCCAGACACACAAAACCTCAAGAAACATCCAAAGTCTAATGTCACCAGGAAACTTGAAAGAGGAAGAAGAGGTAACAGGTCGTGATGGGTAACGGGTTGTGAAGTGACACTATTTTTAATTTAGTCACTATCACATCAGGTTTAAGAAAGAAAGATCCAAAACTGGTCTCCAAGAATTTTCTTTCTTGGCTCTAGAACCTCTTTGAATAGAACCCTTCCCCACTTGGGAAGGAGGTAATGGTCCTAACACTCCTTTGGATAACATGTGATGAAGAACTCATTAAAACAGAGAGTCTCATCTAAGAGATAAGAAATGACATCCTGGAAAGGAGGAATTTCCTCCAACTGTCATGTGTAACCTTGATGAATGATTTTCAGAACCCATTTTGCTGAAACTAACTAAACTAAAAGAGAAATAAAATGGATATTCAGACTTACTGGGAGAAAAAAAAGGGGCCAGATTGGCAGCAATTAACAAGGTTTCTTGAGTAGTCATTCAGATTTGCTGGACTGTCCTTGCTTTTGGGATGTTTGAGTCTTCTGTTTGAAACCCCTATGCCATTTATTCTTAAATGTCTGTTTATCTGCATTTTGATGAGATCGTTTATTCTGGGGGTGTTTTGAGGGGAGTTGCCAAAATTGGCTGAGGATATAGAAATTTCCTAGGAAAACAGGTATATGTTATGGAAAATACTTCTGTAACAACTCATAGCATCTGTGAGGGACAGAGAAACCTCAGTGTTTTCCCACTGAAAACACTGGCACATTCTAACAGTAGTCTCAGAGAAAAATAAACCCTCACAGGGAGAATCAGAAACTGAGCTCTTCAGTCTGAATCAGAAATTTAAGGAATAAACTTTTAACTTGTATCCATTACTGCATCTTCCTGTTTAGATTCAGAATTTTGACTCTCTTCAGAAGAAAAGAAATTCCTGTTTATTTTATCAGAAACTACTCAACAAGAAGAATCAATAGCCTGAATTAAATTTTGAGCCAGACCCTGTAAACCACTTCTATCCAAAGGTAATTGAGGAAGAGTGCATACATGTCTAGTTTTCTGTTTCTTTTTGGCAGGGAAAATGGGGCCAGCCATGATACTAAAGGCTGAAGCAGCTTCCCTAAGTATGGGCACAAGCATTCTGACATAACAGGGAAACCTTCCCTGCTCACTGTCACAAGACTGACGAGAGTGGCTCTCCCTTGCCCACTGAGGGAATCTCAGCAGCAGTATAAGATGTGGCTAGCCTTGGTCCATAGTGGTTGTAGGTTCTACACCAGAGGGATCCAGGGTAAAATATGAGTAGTCTGAGATACAATAAATGGTCACAAAAGAGTCACCCACATTTGGCTGAGGCATGTTGCTAGTCAGCTATTTTGGCAAAGACTATTTGCTTATTATTTTCTTTTTGTGGTTGGAAGAACGACTGACCATGGAACATGTAGTCTGTTCCATGGTCAAGTCAAAAATGGTGCCTCCTTCCTGGGGAATACAAGCGGCAATTGGTGGTATACACTACCAGTTCATAAAATTTACTTTTAGACAGAAAAACACAGTAAAAGCACTTTAAAACACTATGCTTATCACAAAAAAAGTAAAATAAACACAATTTCTTTATAAAAAAAATTCAGTTACTTTAACACCTCTTTTAAACTAACAGAAACAAAAGACATTCATTTAGTTACAGTATTGAGACAGTCCATTAAAACACAATGCTCCTAGCTTTAAAATAACTTTTCTGAAGAGGAAAGTAATAAAACATCAGTAAAAAATAAAAATGGAAGTTTTTTCCCCAAAGAGAACTTATCAGCCCAACAAAGAAAAGAGCAAGCTGATCGTCAATCCTTGAAAGCCTCAGTGGAGAATACTTTTTAGCGGAAGTAAAGCTCTGGAGGGCTGTGCACCTAAACTTGTCTTTTAGTCATCTCAACTTGAGATGCCTAACAATTAGGGAATGTGGAAGGTACCCTGAAGATTTGGATTCTGGCCGGGTTTTATATTCCTGCCAGGATACAACCCATATAGCTAAGGCTATTTCAGCAGTGATCAATATGATAAACATCTGATAGAAGGACATTCATTGCTTATACCTGAAGTAGAATGTATAGTTTCCCAGCATAGCATTTCTACTGGCTGGCATTTGTTTATCAAACTTGCTAACAAATGAGGGAATAGAATGTCTTTCATGATGGTGAAAGAGTGAATGTAATACCTCTCACCTAAATTGCCTTGCAACATTTTATCCACCTTAGTGCTTTTTTGTAATGCAATCCAGGGTGATATGACAAGAAACCTAATAAAACAAATATGATTCAGATCCAAGTCCCTGATTGTTAGCCTGTCAAGAAATAAAGAATTGCAAAGCTGGTTGTAAAAATTAAAGCCTTTAATTTATTTTCTTTGGCATACCAGTGTATATGGTCCTGAAGTGTTTTTCATCTAGAAAATGAGGACTGTTAACTTTGCAATTATTTAGTAATAATGTGAGAAGATGATGAATTCTATTACTCAATGACCGGCATTCATATTCACTGCTGAGGCATTTTTGCAATTCATAGTCTGACTGTGGTACACACATTCATTGTTAAAAGTGATGCTTCACCTTTGATATTGGACTTGCAATTCATGAACTTTCTTGTCCATGCATGCACAAGCACTTCACTGACACATACATTAATTATTTCCCCCCAGCACCCCCTTCATTGGTATGTATTAAGTATGCATAAGCACTGAAATGACACAATAAACTATTTTACCCAGCGATCACTTCAGCAATCTGACCATGTATGCAAAAACACTTTCCTGACACACAAATTAATTATTTCCCTGACTGATCCCTTCAGGAGTATGTCCAGGTATGCAAAAGCACCAAAATGAAACATTCCCCCCAAGTAGCCCCTTCAGTAACATGTCCAGGTATGCACAAGCACTAAAATCAAACATTTACCCAAGTGACCCTTTGAGTGAAATTTCCAGGTATGCATAAGCACCAACCAATGTCCCCTTGCATCTCTGTATTCTTCTTGAAAATAAAATGCTGCTTACTGGCATACGTTCTAGGCTATTTACATGGTTAGTAGGCAAATGAGCTTATATGGATTCATATCTGTGAATCATACTCATACACATAAATGTAAAGCTCTTTAATAGGGTAGTAGCTGCTCCCTATCACTTTTGTGCTAAGCATGTTACACTTTTCAAATAGGGTGGCATGTTTACAACAACTCCATTGCATGTAGATATGCATGATGAAAGTCTGGAATTTGCAAATCAGTATAGTGTTGATCTTCACAGATCACCACAAATACAAATCCCTGGACAATGAATACCACCTTAGCTGTGGTGTAGAAAATCATCTTCATAATGAGTTTTATGTCGTGAGTTTTATAGATCAGCTGGTAAGAGTAATGGTAAAGATTTAGCTGGGAATGGTGTACATTACGTGCCTGATTAAAAAAATAAGAAGAGACAATAAGGTTGCAATAATGTGGACTGCCTTGCAAGTGACTCAAAAATGAAATGGCTAATAAAGAAAAATAATTAGTGAAAAGATTGCTTATTTAATTGATGCTCCACCTTTGTTGTACAAATGTAGCTGTTACTAGAATATTGCCTTTGAGATAGAAGTTAGATTCATAACTGTGCAGTTGCCAAGGGTTATTTTCAAGCAAAATGATCCACTCATTCAAAAATGTTATGTGTTCAATATATTTTATGGCTACCAAAGTCTTTTTAAAAAGGATGTGCATACCATTTTGTTTTGACTGCCATTTTAGTAAATGACAACAACCAGTCCATTCAATGTGAAAAGATAATGACCAATACAAAATTATGTAGTCTCCAGTGTTCCATTAGACATGACAACAGAAGCAGTTCAAATGCATTATCTGCACAGTCTGTTTTCAAAAATGCTTCAAACATTTAATGTACTGTAGAAAAATAATGGTATTTTGGCTTGCGTTTTTCATAGCTGAACACCATTTGATAGATTTTATTATTCTATAGAAGGATTATAATCCTTATACTTTGTTTTCCTTACCTATACTTACTACCCACCCCATCTTATGGCTGCCCTTATTGTTGCAAACATATCATGACATTCTTTTGCCTATTAAGAATCTGTAACTGTATATACACAGCCACTTCTATCTTCTTCCCTACTCCTCTCTAACCAATTTTATAGTAATGATTTTCAAGTTTATTTTCTTTCCTTCATAATTCTATTCTTGAATGCATTCTTTCTTTCAAAGGGCATGGTGTCTTCTCCTATCCTTTTATTCATTCCACTGCTTATCCTTTCATTTTCTTGCCAGTTTCACAGCTTTTTCTAGAATGTACATTTATTACTCTCCCAATGCATATTTTGTTTACTTCCCCAAGCTTCAAGACCTAACATATATATATATATATATATATATATATATATATATATATATATATATATATATTAAATATATATTTACATATAATATATGTGTATATGCATTAGGTCTTGAAGCCTGGAGAATATATATATATATATATATATATATATATATATATATATATATATATGTACTGCGGTGGTGGTGCTGCGATAGCATTGTCGCCTCACAGTTAGACTTTGCCCATTCGATTCTCAGTCAGACCGTCTTCTGTGTGGTGACATGCATGAACGGGCATTCCTTCATTGAAGGTTGTGTGTTAGGCCCGGCAAGCCAGCACGTAAAACTCTACTGCCAATCATTAGCGGACCGGAGTTCCGCTGTGGCGACCCCTAACTGGGAAAAGCCGAAAGACACAAACACATATATATATATATATATATATATATATATATATATATATATATATATATATACATAGATATAGTTTAGGGATGACATATGTTAGCTATAATGTTAGCTTCAATTTCCAAATTCTGTTTGTAGTGCAAATTCATTTTGTCTAGTCTGTATCTCTCTAAGATAGATTTTAGATATCTAGCACTTTAATGTGTTTTCCTCTCTTTATGTTACATATGCAATGCTATTTTCATTTAGATGACCATGTGCACCTATTGCTGTTTTAGAATTCAAAACATTTGCCAGCCAATGAATCATGATATCATTGAAAACCATCTTTGACCAGAACATACAGTTAGTAAACAAACATATTAGTTCAAACAGTTCTTACATTATAATTGCCTATTTGATTCATTCAAGGTTGCACAAAAATGTTATTAATAAACACCTCAAACTTCATAACCAACAGCATTTATCTTGCTGTCATGATGTAATAGAACACATTTCATTTGATTTCTAAAATGGAGTTGTAGTTTAAACCTCACTAAGTGTTGATTTATAAATCAGTCAATCAAAACAATACTACATTAGACAGCACTCATTTATTAGTATGTGACTAAATGAAAATCAAACTGAACATCCACCAAAATAACACAATTAAAGGTAAAAATGTAAGACTAAAGCCAGTAAGTAAAACTAATACCTACTGGAGCTCAGCTGTGAAATAAAATAATGCCGGTACCATAGTGGCTACAAAGCAAGAATGAAAAAAATTATAAAATATATAACTGAATGTAACTTCCCGAAACCTGTCTTATCCCCAACTTTGAACCGTGAGATGAAAATTGTACTGCCAGGACTGAAAATAATGTTTTGCAGCCATGTCAAATGAAAATCTGCACTTTCATGTAACAGGAAAGCTCATGTAAACTAAATGAGTTATAGAAAAATTATCTTAGAAGTGCCATAGAAATGAAAAGAAATGATTATGAGAACTCATATTACATGGCTGTAATTGAGTAATTATGCATTTATTTGAGGTTAAGTAAGCATTGTCTTTGCAAATAAGGACATCAACAGTGGTCAGAGTGTATGGAAATAAAATCTATGCATTGAAGCCATGAATATATCAATTGATCAGCTCTAGAGAATCAGGTTTCAATTACCATATACACAATTCCACTTAGAATACACATTGAAATCCATCTAACCTAAGGCTTATGCTAATCTCAAATTAATCTCCTAATGAACACTATGATTTTGTTTCTGATCATAACATCTCTTTTCCCATGAGTACTAAATAATACAAACATTTTGATAATAGGTTACAAAGTCATGCATCTGGAGCATTTCTCCCTGGGCCTCTGCTGAAAATTGGCTTTGTTCCAAGTTGGACTTTCCCAGTAAACAAATGTTAAATAAATAAATAAATAAATAAATAAATAAATAATAAAATAATAAATAAAATTATTTAATTGCAAAAATAGTTTCACGGGCTTTAAAAATCATTAGTAACCCATTGCACGGATGCAATTTCCATAAAACTTAGAAGTTGCGGTACAAATTTAGAAGTTTGCAATTTTTATTTTGGCTAGGCAGTAAAGAGTGAGTTTTTTATTGCTGTGGAGCATAAATGCATTGTTAGTCAATAGCTGCATGGTAAGGGATCTCTCACATGTAAAAGACATCTTCAGGTGTATTTCAATGGTTTCTATACTGCCTTTTCTGTGCAGCTGTTCAGTGCTGTGACATTTCAGTCTGTAAACATTCAGTACTGTCAACAAAAGCAAAGTAATTAGTTGGAGGCATGTCATTCCACAGAAGAAAAGTATTTAGTGTTTCAACACATTCTGACATAAGGTATGTGAAGCACATGTTCCTTATACAATTTGTTAAGACATATGTACAGATTCCTCCTGTGCACTGTTTCTTGATTTTTCTATACATATTTCTTTAATCTGTAAGCTAATGTAGTGTAGCTCTGTAAAAGCAATACCAACATGAATCTATTCACTGACAGTCTTACCACAGTGTTGGCCCTACAACATGAGTGCTATGACTTCCTTTATTATTTCTTGCTGGTGAACTCTACTTCCTGAGCAGCCATGGATTGTCCAATTTGGTGGGAGAGTTTTACCTTAAGCCACTATACAATTATCAATCTAATAGCACTAATACATTTTCTAGTTGACTCATTTGCATTATTTCCCCCTGAAAGCTATCAGCTGCTTTCAGTTCCTCCCTCTGTCTCCCTTCCTTAATATTTCTATGCTCTCCATGTATATAAGTTTTCAGCATGACCCTCTTACAAAAGTAGCTTATATGTGTCCTTTAACTCCATTTCCTTTTCACTCTATTCTCACTGCAAAACCAGGTTAAATCTTCCATGATTCTTTGTCAGTAATCAATAATGTGTCTTATGAAAACTGCACATCTGTTTTTTGAAATCCGATTGAGCCATGTGCTCTTGATAATTACCACAGCATTCTTCATTCTATCATTCTGTTGCCTTCAATAACATCAGTTGTTTGGCTTTCACTTTGCATATTATTTCAACAACAGTAAAATTAAGTACTCTCTTTCCATTGATAAGACCACTTTAAAATTTGTTAAATGTATTTTGCCCTCTTCATTAAAGATGAAACTTTTTAAATCGATTGCCCTTGTATGAGAACTTGTACTTGACAAATAGCATGCTCTTGTACCAGTTACAGAATCCAGGATAAAACCAAGAATCACCCACCCCCACAACAAAAAGAAAAGTAGAAAAAAAAACTTTTGCAGTCACACATTATACAAAATTTGGGAGTTATGGTGCTTAAAATGAATTGTCAGACTCTAAGATGAAAATATTACACTGTTGTCATGCTTTCAAACAACATCCTGAAAGAGTCAAATTCAAATTTCCACAAATGTCTCATAAATGTCAATCTTACATTCAAACTATCATGGTGTTTTACATTTTACCTTCCTCTTCCATAATT
This sequence comes from Protopterus annectens, assembly GCF_019279795.1. Taxonomy (NCBI): domain Eukaryota; kingdom Metazoa; phylum Chordata; order Ceratodontiformes; family Protopteridae; genus Protopterus; species Protopterus annectens. The sequence goes on from NC_056731.1 coordinate 1,071,486,158, forward strand.
ATAAAATAAAATGCACTGTATTGTGCTTCATCTTAATTTAAATTATGCAGTATAATTTTCAATGACATTTTCAGTATACATTATTCCTCAAGGACACAGAAAGCTGAAAACAATTGATTAGTGCACTACAGTCTGCAGCAGATTGACTTTATCCTCCTTTAGACTTAAAAAAAAAAAAAAGATACAATTTCAAATTAGATCTTGACAAATGACATACCAAGTTCTCTACACATATAATCCAGTGACTCATTTTATGCAATCATTGTGATTGAATTGTATATTTGGGCAACATTAGCCTTGACAGTATACTTACCGATTTTTTGCCAGACAGAATGCTACTAAACATCAGAGGCCTACCCAAGCATAATTCCTCATCCTAGAATAATCTTTCCTTAATAACTCACTTAATACAGCTGACAAAGCACACATTAGATCATATCAAAAATGTGTATCATCGTTAAGCAAAGAGATAATGCCTGAGTTAAATATAGTATCTCATGGGCAGATGATGACTGGCAGACATTTACTTTAGATGTGAAGATAAAAAGATAAGCAAACACAGAGCCACATTTCTTAAATAGTTTTAAAAATATTAATTTTCATCATAAGTGTAAGTCTCCCTCTAGGTGATCCAACCCCTTTCCTGTCATTGCTCTCTGAGCAGATGGAAGAGATATATGTTGTACCAGCCCTGCTCTCTTAACACTTATAGACCCTTACACCATACTATTATGTCAAGACAATCCAACATGTTTGTCCACCTTCTTAAGGCAAACTCTATTTTAATCTACATTTTGATGATATCTAGACCACCAAACAACTGATGGTCTACATCCCATCTTACCTAAAACCTAGACTGATGGACTTTGTTTCTGACATTACTCATATTTGCAGTTTTTTATATTCTTTCTTTTATAGTCCTGGGAAAACTTGTTGTAATTAACACTGTCATAGCATTTGTGTCTTCATCCTCAATCTCCTACCTCTGTTACTAATTGAGGGAGTTGTTTTGTATACTATTCCTTATTGCACATTTTCATAGCATACTACACAAGGGTACTTTTAAGTAAATTTCCTACTTCTACACTTCCTTCCTGTTATTATTTCTCTTGAAAACTCACAAAAATTTATTTTTTTACATTGAATAGATTACCTGATTAGCCATTTCTTATTGCATAATGGTCTTTTATGTGGCTTAAAACACAATCCCTCAGTTTAACAGCCTTGTCTAACTTCTGACCTAATAAACACAGGCTTTACTGAGAATCTTTTGGAAAATGTCAACAGCTAATGATGTGTTTCTGTCTACATATAACTGATTCCCTGATTATATCTGTGTCAATCTTTATCAACAGATACTATTACTTTAAAAAACTATTAAAGAATAAACAACTAACATTGAATGCTGAGCACAATATTCTTGCTGTTTTAAACTTCTAGCAGGAGGCACTGTGCCCCATTAAAATGGGTAAGTACTACTGCATTAGGCTCAGTTCTTGAAACCGTAAAGTCTTCCAAACATCTCGTCATCCTGCCTGATGTAGTTGTGCATTTTTCACCTGGTATATTAACTCTCGGCTAAAAACTTGCCATTTATGAAGTATGTCAAGTTTCAAAAAAAGGAATATTTTTCCTAACACTGAAACAGGATCTAGTTGTACCTTGGTACAAACATATCTCAGCTTTAGTTCTTACAAAATCAAATCTATCTATTCATGGTCCACTTATTTCAGCTGGAGTATCAATGCATTAATGAAACAAAAATAAAATCTTCTCATGTTCAGCAAAGAGGCACACGCATCTTTAGTACCTTCATTTTCACTTTTTTCATTGATCTTGTCAAACTTTACTTAAAAATGCAACGTGCCTAATTATATCTAGTCAAGGTATAGGGTCCATCTCTGACGACTAACTTATCCTGAATACTGCTCAGTGTTCTTTGACATCTGGCCTTTACATACTCTTTGTCCAAACCACAAAATGACAAATCCATCTCAAACATGCTGCCACACTTCCTTTTCCACTTCCCGTGTGAGACGAAATGCTCATTTTGCCATGAGTTTCAAATGTCTGAGAACATCTCAGTCACTACCTGTCTATTTATTTCTTGTTTGCTTGCCTATTTCATGCCTTTTTTCTTGTTTCTGTATGCTTTAATTATATAACTTCTCCAAAACAACAAAACTGCTGCTTGGATTTGCAGTTTGAGAGAGCACTGTAAACTTAGATGTATCAGTGCATTATTATTAAATCTGTTCTTTCCATATCACTATCTTTTATCACTTTTTCCTTTTTTATACCTTTATTTATTTATTGTATCTGGGGATTGACTGAAAAGGGGGCATTTTTTATTCAGTTAAGCCATCATCTCATAAGGTGATAGTACATTTAACTGTCTCACTCTCAAGTAAGCAACAATGCAAGTCCATTTAGTGAACCGACTCTGATCAATAATTTTTTTTCTTATGCATGTTCGAGCCCCAACGCCTGTTTCTACCTAGCATCTCTTATGCTAATCTAACTATCCCTGGTACCTAAAACCAAGAATTAAGCTATCAATGATGTTGAAAGGATTTCATTCTAAAAAATGGCCTAATCACATATAAATTGTCTGGCATAAGGTTACACTGTACAAATGCAAAGGTACTTTGAAAGTTTCTGTGAAAAAATGTAGGAAAAGGAAAAACAACCCAGGAAGATTCTCAGCTAAGGATGCTGAGATTATATTGTAAATTCAACAACAAGATATATTTCCATTGATAATGTGCAAATTATTAGTTGAAGTTCATATAAACAAACAAAGAGAAAATGTAGGAGCTACAGAATCAAAACAATTGAAGCAATCAGAGATTTTATTACTTATTTTCAATTCCATAAAATAATAGGAGACTGAAGAAATGTAGTCTTTAAAAATATCTGTGTAGTCGATAGACTTTGTGATTGTCTGAGGAACCCGTGTGTGAATCTTAATGAAAACCTCCATCAAAGTGTGCTGTGAAATGTGTGTGAATATTAACGAACATTTCCATCAAAGTGTGAAATGTATTAAACAACAGATAGTTAGCATATGTCTACCAAATAAGAAGTAAGGAGTAAGTTGACTGAAACCAGGAAAAATTGAAAAACTCACCAAAATAGAAACTCAGTGGGTTCTGTTTTAGAGACCAGGATGATCCCAGCAATTTATGAAACTTGTAGGGAGCAGATGGAGCTGGGGTGCTTGGGCTCAGAGCATATTGAAGATATTCATTGCAACAAATTTCAGTAACAAGAAGCTGATATAGCTGGAGGACTTATATGGGAAAAGCATATATAAACTTCCTTTAAGGAAGAATGTGACAGCTGTGACTAGGAGACAAACATTTTATCTAAAATAAGTGTTCTTCCATTCTGCCAGAGCATTTGGTAAAATTCCAGCACTTTCCATCCATAAATTTCACAACTAATATGCCTCCTGTTTCTGATTTTCTTTTTCATTTCAGCAACCTTACCATCCTTTTCTCTAGCCATTAACAAACTACCTGTGTCAGTCCTGCCACCCCTTCATACATCACTTCATTTAAATTTAGAACTATCACTTGACATGACTTGAACAGATTAAGTTTGATAGCCCCCTTCCCCCAGCACTGACAACCTTCAGCCATGGTTTATTTGCCATTGTGGAGACAACAACATAACCCATTGAAACATGTCTTCATCCTATATATTACACTTAATAACATGCTCAATATCTAGAAAAATGGCATTGTAAAACCTCCCCCTACAAAATCGAATCCTAATAATCCCTCAGACATTTAGCCCATTTCTATTCACTGTATCACAGAAAAGTTTCAGAAAAAAATACTTTACTTACAACTCCAACTCACTCAATTCATCAGCTAAGGCGACCTTTTTTCAAAAACAGCATGTCTTTGGTCTGCTCGCAGAACATCCATCGCTATCTGGACACTGACTGACAACATTCTTCTTGGAGGTCCTCCACTGAAAATGGACATGCATTCAGTCGGACTATCCCGGTCAACAAATGTAAAATAAATAAATAAACAAAGGCATAATTACTGGAGCCATTTTTATTGACCACACTAGACCCTTTGATTTTGATAGTCGTTCAACTCTCCTAGATGATCTCACTGAAATACACACTAGCAATGACACCCAACCCTGGTTCAAAAACTATCTTTCTAACTGCCACTTCTCAGTTAATTTCAACTTGTCAATCTCCCCATCAATACCTCTGCAAAAAGATGGCCACATGGATCTGTTCTTGTACCTCTCCTCTTCAATCTACATTACCTCTTTTGTGTGTGTGTGTGTGTGTGTGTGTGTGTGTGTGTGTGTGTGTGTGTGTGTGTGTGTGTGTGTGTGTGTGTGTGTGTGTGTGTGTATGTGTGTGTATGTGTGTACATGTGTGTGTGCGTGTGTGTATGTGCTTGCATGTGTGTGTGTTTATTTGTGTCTGTGCATGTGTACTTTTGCATGCATTTGTTTATATACTTGCCTGTAAACACTATCCTTGTTGCAATTGCAAACTCTGCAGCTTTGTGAATGGGCAGGACCAGCACGTTTGCATACCTACGTATCATGTTCCTACCGTGACTACATTTGATGTTTGATGTATAATGCTACTGCTTCTCCACTGCAGAGCAGTCCACATTGGCAGAACTATGAAGAAGCTATCCAACAGAAATTATGAACACTTGGACACAGATTAAACCTAGCAGCATGTACATGAAACTCTGTTTGAGCTTTTCTGCTAGTGCATCAGTTTTTTTTTTCTTTTTTCTGTATTCTGAGTGAGTTCCAGCTCACTATTTTGGAGTTTTGGAGGTGATCATAACTGATGTTTGAGTAAATCAATTGTAGTGGCTGACCACGATGATTACACACATCCTTCAATAATCATCATTCCAAATGGCTAATAGTAAAAAAAAAACAAGAGTAACTATTCATAACACAAAATCCATGTACCACGATTGCTCTGAAGCTGGCAAGAAAAACATGAGGTTACATCAAGCTAGATATGATTGTCTATATCCTATAGGCACCATCATCAACAACAACAATTAATTAATTAAACATACTTTTATCTGTCTGATGTATAAAATATTTTTCCCTGTAATTGACAATGTAATTTTGTATTTGTAAGATGGGTGAATATGAAGTGTTGTTAGGGTTTAAAGAAATTAAATGTTGCCTTCTTTTTAAATGCTGGTCACGATTCTGCAATCCTGGGATCAGTGACTATGTCACCATGTAAAGCAGGTACAAATTAAAATATTTTAGATAACAGTTTCATTTTTGTTTATAGATAAATAGTCAAATAGATAGTCATAGATATAAATATAGACAGTTAGAATGATACATAGACACACGCGCGCGCACACACACACACACACACACACACACACACACACACACACACACACTCGCTCAAAGATAAACTTACTTGATTTGGAGGCATTGTGTACTTGTGTTTTGAATGTTGCTGCATATTTATATTCCTGTTTCTTGCATCGGATATATGACATTTTAAAAGAATGATGTTCTGATGAAGTCTCGTTACATAAAGGGATGAAAGCACTAAACTAGTCTTAAACATGGTGGCACTTCTGCATTTAGTTGGTTTACTTTCCTTTTCAGAGTTTTCCAATCAGTCTGTTAGTTTTCATATGTTATTACTGATTTTTTATAGGTGACCTGGTTTCAGGGACTTTGATGTACCTACGTACCAATACATATACCTCCTTTTTTTCCTGGTCCAGCTGGTCACAGGAGAGTGTACCAATGAATAAGAGGGGATCATTGCTCTCACATTGTGATGCCATCTCTGCATTCTTCATGATAGCTTCCAAATGCACCTGTTGATATGTGCCATCCCAATAATTCCCAGTATTTCACATAGGTTAATTACTGGATATGCTCAAATAGCACACTCACAGTGCTTCATTCCCTCCCCAAGACCAACTTAGGCAGTCATTGTGGGATACTACAAGCAGCTTTGGGAGGTGCCATTGCTTGTTTTCCTTAAGATATGCGAGATAGCTTGTCTGAAAGTCCTCACAATCATCTGGAGCTGTCTGTGGCCATTCTCTAATTCACCCAATGAGCACATGGCCTAAGAGGCTATTTTCTGATTGCTTAACCTCACAAAGGCTGGCTTACCATGTCCACAGCTCAAAATTAATTGTTTAATGATTGGCTTGGTCATGGTTAGTGGTTCTGTGTATTGGCCAGAAGTACATATCTGAGATGGTATGCTTTAACACTGTCATTTATGCGGCTTGTTTTTTCTAGCATTGTCTTGTTATGATGATATGCAGTGTCATCTGTTTGGCTTAATAGCACCTATAAAAATCAACTCCATGAATAAAAGCATTAGCATTTTAATAAAGCTTTATGTCTCACAGCCTTTTCAACTGCACCAGTATACTGTGATATTGTGTTATACAGGTTTCTTGGTTCATAGATAGTTACTAATTATACAATGATCCCCCATTAATATTCCAAAACATGCACGCTGATTGGTGAGCATGCCCATTGTAAATCAGACTTATACTAATGGAAAAAGGTCTGGTCGCCTGAACTTTTTCCATTAGTATAAGTCTTTTTTTTTTTTTCTGTTACAGCAATGGAGAACGGAAGAGCTCCATTGCTGTAATATCACTATGTTAAATGGGTTTAACATAGCGAGACAGGTTAAAAAAAGCACCAGAGATCTTCCTTTCTCCATTGCTTTTTTTAAAGCTGTCTCGCTATGTTAAACGGGTTTAACATACCGAGACAACTTTAAATAAAGCAACGGAGAAAGGAAGATCTTCATTGCTTTTCTTAAAGCCATTTTGCTATGTTAAACTCTTTTAACAAAGTGAGACACCTTTTAAAAAGCAACAGAGATCTTGTTTTCTCCGTTGCTTCCACCCACAGCTCTAATGTAGTGCGTAAGCATATGCATGCGCAGTACATCAGAACTGCCGCAGAATACCAGACAGCTGCAGAAGGGCAGCACGGAGGCATTATACAATGCCATTATTTAAGAAAAGTAAGTATTTTTTTCTTAAATAATGTCATTGTATAATAGCAATAACCCACTTCTGGGTGTGGGTAATGCTGGATTTACCCACAGTTGTCTTTGTTTGGCCACTCGGGCTTTGCCCTCATGACCAAACCACACCAACCATGGGTAAATCTGGCATTACCCACACCCAGGCATGGGTTATTGCTTAAACATTTCATTATTTGATGTAGAAGGTAGCAACTTTGTATATAATTGAAATGGCAAATGAATATAATGCATTGCAGCATTTGTAGACAGTTGATTTTGAGCTTCAAACCACCAGGAGTAGAATGGACTAGAATGCCAACGTGGAAGTATATCATACAGGGAACCTGGAATAACTTAAAATTTTAATTCCAGGATAATGTGCTATTTGGATCTTCTATAGAAAAATAATTATAAAGTCAAACTCAGAATGTGGAAGATTCACAGAAGGAAAGCATTCATTGAATACAATGTAATAACTCTATACGTTTATAGATGAGGGTGTAAACTTTTATCACATAATTGAAAAACTCAAAAAAACACAGACATGGAAAGCAAAGCAACTCACAGAATGAAAATAAACCTTATAACACTTAAAACTGTATTAAACTGAAATTCAAGTCAGACAAACAGAAGAAGTTTGAGATGCATGATGTTAAGAGTTGGTGACCTCATCTGCCAAACAGGCAGTGTTCTTTCAAGTGCTACACTGCATGTTCTCAAAAGATGGACATGTTAAACAGATATCAGTTTAAAGCTAAGTATGGCTGAGTCACAGTAAGGGGAAGGGACTAGAGTGCACATTTTGAATAGAGATGGGTGGCCCTGATGTATGGAGTAGTGCGGAAATCCCAGATGCTTACTGGAATTAGTAGACATAGTTCTTCTTACAAAATTGTTGCACACAGAACCATTTGTTGAATTGCTTGAAAGTAAGTTAACCTTTATTCTTAAATGAGAGAGTGTGTGATTTGTGCTAAAAGGGTTGGTGCTGATAAAGGAAGGCTGCTCCTGTACAGCAGAGGAAGGTAAGGGTACTTCAATCATACATTGCTAGTAGGCTGTGAAGGTATGCTTGAGTTTTTCCTGATTGCAGACTATGAAAAAGAAATTGGTTTCTGCATCTTTGTGTAATGCTGCAACTTGTCTAGCCACTATTACAGAAATGAAAAAAAGAGAAAAGTTTTCTGGATTTAGCATATTGCCTGACAACTTTCAGTTAAGCAATCTGTCCTGTGCCTAACAGTGGCCATTTTGTGTTACTTCTGCACAAAAGCAACCTATGGACAGGCTGAAATAAGCGGGATTTTTTTTTCTTTGTGTTAAAGCAAGGAAAACTGCCTAAGGCTACAATTTCTTCATTTCTTGTTGAACATCCTTAAAAAATACTTGGCATTATTGTATGAACTTGTGTTTTATGTGCATTTCTTAGAAACCATAGGTATCAAACCTATTGCAAGTGTGATTTGTCTTAATAAGTTGGCAGCATGTCTTACTGGAGGTAGGCAGCTTATTTCAGAAGGGTAGAATTTAGAAATGTGGTAGTTTGTTATATATACTTTGAAGAAGAAGATAAAGAAGATGAATTTTTAAAGATAAAACTGCTGTTTGCAAGTTAAGGAAATAATTAAACCACAGTTGTGTGGAGCATATATTATGTAAACGGCCATACTATAGTTGCTATGAGACAAAGTGAGAAACAAGGTAGAGAAAACAAGAGCAGACAGCTAAAGTAGACTGGAAATAGATGTAATACAGTAAAACACCAAAAATGTACCTAGAGAAAGACAAAATATTAGGAAAACCGTGCTTCACTCTTGATGGCAACTAATGAGAATCGACACAATGCCCACTAAGAGAGCTTGCAGTGTAAAATGAAAACAATCACAAACTTCTTAAGAATGTTCGATAATAAGATTTGTAATGCTTGTGGAAATATATCCTGCATGCCACCCCTTATATGTGCTGATGAAAATAGTAATACAAAAATCTCCCTCATTTTTTTCACTGATCAGAAAGGCTGCACACTAATGTACTGACTAACAATTTAAAGTAACATTGTGTTTTTGTCTTATACAGTTGTCTGCTCTGAGGGACAAAGAATGGGTAATTCAGTAACTGTGCATTTACTCCTTTGTAAAGGAGTGACTATAAAAGGATACCAAGACAATTTTTGATCATTAATGTCATGACCTAAACTCTTTTAAAAATGGTGCTCCATATAACAAAGCTTGATATAAAAAATAAATATTACAGTTGAAGCCCAAGCAGCAGTTTTGCATAATAATTGCATGACATTACACTGAGATTGGTAAAATGTAGATACCATTGAACTTTTCATTTCAAGAGTATAAAAGTTGTAAGGTAACATTACCAACATGCTAGTCAGATGACTGTGGTGGTCAGGAAGTTGATCTCTGCCTTAAATTGATGATTACCATTTTAGTCATCACTAGTTTTTAGTCCAGTGTGATTATCTGACTATAAGATTGAGTTCCAGACAATCTGGCAGTGCATTTAATGCATGCAATATATCTAAAAGAAAAAGAACATAAAATTCATGACAAGAAAGGAGTTCCAAATACAGAAAGGTTTCAAACATTTTTTCTCGTCAGCATTTCAGTTCTCTTTAACAAACAATAGCTTTTTACTGCTGCTACAGATCTTTTCTGGTGAGTATGAAATACTAGTACATGTAGTTGATCTTTTGCCAACCATCTTGCATATGCTAAATATATTTTTGTAGAACATTACTAAAATATAGTGGCATGCTTTAGGTGAGCTACAGGCCTAACTAATGTGATAGAAAGAAATGTGCATTCAAGAAAGGTTATCTGAAAAGTGACACAAGCCTGTGATGTTGGGCTTTTAAAGGTTGGTCATTGTGTTTATGTTATTTTCTCAGTTACTCAGTCAATTGGAGATCTGATTTAATAGGTGAAATTATGTCCCATGCATTCAAAAAAGTATAACAATTTATGGTAACAGACCTTCAAATGCTTATCCAGGCATGTTATGACTAATCAGTCATTAGGCTTTCATGAATCATACAAACACTGTAAAGCAATTAAGGGATTCATAAAGGTATGCTGCCAGGTTTAGACAATGCAACAATTCGTGAAGTGTACCAAGCAGTTTTTTCTACAGCAATTAATTTTGCAAATATCTTTGCCAACAAGTATAAATATACATAAGCCAAATAAATACCTAGCAATAATGGACAGCTTGCCTTTATATTATAAAAAGTAATCTTTGAGTATGCAGCCAAATGAACATCTTACTTTACTAATACATCACTGAATGCTCACAACATGTAGGGTATGTCTTAAAAATAATTGATGATAATAAGCTTGGATTTAAATAGAGTTTCTGATTCTATCAGCTGGCCTTGCTTATTTAAAGTGCTTAGAGAATACGATTTTTCTGAAACATTTATAAGCATTATAAATCTTTATAATAACTCCAGTTCATTTGTGAAAATTGGTTTCTTTTTTATCAAGTTCTTTTAAAACCTTAATGGGTACAAAGCAAGGTTACCCCCTGTCCCCCTCACTGTTTGCTTTAGCTATTATATTATATCTAGTGATAAAATTAAAGTGTGCTTGATTGGTAATGATTTTAGTTGCAAATTTCATTTATTTGCAGATGATATTTTAATAACCACTGGTGATATTGAAATGTCATTGCAACAAATAATTGCATCTATAAAGTATTTTGAAAAGGTCTCAGGTGTGAAATATAATAATACCAAAACAAAAACATTATTAATAAAACAATTGCTAATTATCTAAAGAGCTTTAGGTTGTTTATTTGGGATAACATACAAATTGATTATCTTGGAGTTGTTGTTATGTCCTCAGTAAAAGAATCAGTTCAAATTAATGATAGTTTAATAAATGTAGTAAATAAATTAATAGAAAATTGGAACAAATATTTTTTACAATGAAAGATCGACTTACTCTGATAAAATGATTATTCTACCAAAAATTTTATTCTAAATACAATCATTTTTTCTTCCCACTAAAAAAATTTCAATAAGTTAAATTCAATTCTTATGACATTTTTATGGTTTCCTAATAAACCAAGGATATATTTAGATTGGCATATTAACGGTTTGGAAGATGTCGGTAAGGCTTTCACAAATATTGAAGTTTACGCAAAATCTACTATTTTAAACATAATATTATTATGATTAAACTCTTCATATCAATCTAATTGGAATTCTATATATGACAGATTAATTCAAAATGATGAACTCAATTTAATCCCTCATGTATTATATGGAGTTAATAGATTTTACTGGATCTTAAAAAACTAGTGTACAAATGATAAGAAAATTCTAATTTCTATCCCATTTGTCAATTATATTATAAGAAACTTTAAGACATTTATAAATATTAAGTATTTATGTATTATTTATTTATTTATTTACATTTGTTGACCGGGAGTGTCCGACTGGACGTAGGTCCATTTTCAGAGGAGGCCCGGGGAGAAAACCTCCACAGTTAAAATAAACAGACCGTAGTTACATTGGATGTACATAGCAATTAACAATTTGATTAACATAGCAATTAATTACAAACATAGTTACAGATGAAGAACATAGTACATCAGTAGACAACTAGAATCTTTATCTGCGAAGTACATAACAGACATTAACAATTGTTACAATAAGAAGTTCCTGCTGTATAATAAGTACTAGGCTTATGAGCATCCGAGCTTGCTATAATCAAGGTAGTTAGTGGGGTGGAAAGAAAGGTAGTGATTGGATGGGGTGGGGTGATATTAGAGTGGGAGTTGCAAGGGCAACTATATAGCTAAAGACTTACCCCAGGTTTTAATAAAATCCATGCAGGCTCCATGTAGAGCCTTAACAGAATGTACCCATGTACATGGCCACAATTGCCCTTGGTAGCACACCAAGCATATTAATCATGGCACTCTGCCAAGGGAGAGCATAGTAACAGGGATATTGAATCCATGTAGGCAAAAGTGTAGAGGCTGGGCAGATGTTATGGACATAGTAAGGCTCCCTGCAATGTTATGTGCTACTATTGAACTGTGCTGTATATTAATAGTTTGTGTTTTAAATTTATAAATTGTGTTTTTGTTATTTTTTTTATTTTTTATTTATTTATTTTTTGTCTGTTTGCGCAGCAAGGTGTGGAACATAGCAATGCCATGGCATGCTTATACATAGACAGCTGACACCTGCCAGACATCTAAAATAGAAAATGGTTGTAATTATATTAACTGTTTGTTTTTTTTCATTTTTTTCCTTTTTTTAATGTCTGAACGCAGCAGCGCATAGCGAAGGAATGCAAAGCTGTGCTTACATATACACAGTAGACACCTGCCAGACATCTAAAAGTAGAAGCTGGATGTAATTAATTGCTTATTTCTGCATATGTGTAGTCCCATTTAATCTGATTTGTGAGATGCACCACGACTGCTTACTAGTGTATGTGAGGGTATACTACTTTATATACTGTCACTCTTTCGTCTCTAACAGAAATAATAAGAAGGCTTGGAGTTTTATTCAGATGCTTTAATATATACAAACACATCAGGATGGATAGCAGCATCATTAAATATGAACAAACTAACTAACAAACAGAGCTTACATACATACATGATCACATCTCAACAGCTAACTACATAATGGCAGTTATGCTCACATATGCTCAATACTTATACTCTAGTGCAAGCCCTTGGATAGCTTCTTAAAGGTATATAAACATGCATATTGATCTACATCCTCCATCTTAAAAAGATCACCCCTCATGCAAAACAAATGTTAGAGCTAGGCATGCATTACTATGTGCATTAGAAACAAAATACAATGTTCATGTCCAAGTTGCTTCATATCTGCTACAGGGCTTAGAGATTCAACCATATCTGGTAACATAACAGTTGGGACTAGATTTAACAACAGAGACAGCCTGCAGTGTACAAGTCATATCAGGATCATCTGGATTCATTATAGGAACAGGAATGTCATCCGGAACTTCCTCTGGAATTGGATCACTGGACAACTCACTCTGAGGTAAAGAGCCTTTCTCCCAGGGTTTTTGCTGTTATAGGCTCAGACACCAGTCTCAAATGTTTCTGATTCAACCTAAAAGTTGCTACTTCTAATTCTGTAATGTATGATCTCAGCTCTAGACCAAAATTCTTCATGACACCAATCCGATCATAACCTTTGATGTTTGCATCCTTACTACTTCTCCCTCTCGTAATGGATTGAGCAGTCTACTGGTCTTATTGTAGTAGAACATCTGGGATAGGCGTTTCTTCAACAGATTGTGTTTCACTAATCTGCTGTTCTTGACACTTTGCACATGGAACCAACAACTGACAACTGAGTGGTAATGTGGGTCTGGTTTATTTCAACAGAAGTCACTGAGCAGGTGAACCAATATGTTTATCACATGGAACATTTCTGAGATTCAAGAGATTCAAGAAAACATCAGTATGATCTTGTTTTGACTTCTCAAGTAACTGTTCTGCACTTTGCACTGCATGTTCTAACAAAACCATTTGACTGGGGGTACTCTGAACTACTTGTGACACGAGTAAAATCCCATTCGTCAACAAATCTTTTGAACTGTTGGCTTTTAAACTGCATGCCATTGTCAGAAATAGGTTTGGTTGGACTACCCTATACAGCAAAAATATTTGAGATGCTAGAGTAGGAAGTAAGTAAATCTTGAACCAATTGGAGTAAGAGTCTACTAACACCAAATAATGTTGAAAATTCCACTTGAAACTATCAGTGGCTACTGTCGACAAAGGTAGTTCAGGAATCTGTTTAAGCTGAAGTGGTTCTTTCTGTTGATAAGGCTTTGTACTATTACATACTGAACAAGAAGAAAGTGCTCTTCCGACATTGAAGGCAAAAATACTATCTCACTTGCCCTTCCTTTGGTAGATTCTGTTCCTGGGTGACCATGATGCAAGATAGTAATGTACTTAGGCTGCAAGGATTTTGGAACAATCCCCCAGATTCATGAAGCTCGGCGCAAGTCCGGCGTAAGGCTTGCGCCGTCCGTGTGGTGTAGATGTGGAGTAGTCGCGCCGTATGCATATTAATGAAGGCGCGCAGCCGCCACAGCCACATGCATAGGAAACGGGCGTGAGTGCAAGGGGCATATCAAAGTTGCGCAGGGAGGCGTGTCAATGTCGGCTTTCGAGGAGCAACCTAAACTGCTGAATATTATATTCCACCAGCAATAGTAATAGTACCTATCAGTGTCCATGGAGACTGAAACGTATGCAAACCAGAGTCCCTGTGAACCGAAAATGAAGACTCAAACACAAATGCACGGTAGGGAATAACGGGTCCCTATCCTTGAACAAATGACAGGAAAACCATGTGCCTGTAGTCCAACTTAGTGTTGATAGCTATACCATGTGGAAGTGAAATGTATCAGATGTTAGTGTGCCGCCAGTAGGTACATCCAGTCGAATGGAGAGGGTCACCAGCCAACCCATAATTTGAGGGAGGGAATATAGCTGTGCAGATGTGTCCATAACAAAATACATGAGGAGAAATGTAGATATAGGTAGTGACTGTATGTCTGAATCATATCCCACAAGCCATGTAATAGTCACATACAAAAGGTATGTCCGTATTTCACATACCAAATGTGATAGGAAATAGCATACGCGTGTAAACGAAACAGAAGGAGCATATAAACGAGCCATAACACGGACATATGTAGGCCGAAAGGAACAGTATGATCCATACCGTTGACCAAGATTACCACCTGTCCCACTTTGCGAGTGACAGTCCCTCTGTGGGCAGATGTGTCCTGACACAAACATGTAAAACCGGCAAATGTCCAGAGAATATAGGACATAATTCCTCTGTAGACATCATGCAATAGTTGCATTAAACATATTTACATAAATGTCATAACAAACAGAATAAGATACCGAAATGCTACAAGAATAAGCTTAGATATAGGCAAGAATTGTTAGTTCTATCTGCCGAACTGACCATGGATATGTGTCGGCCTGTAAAATATGCTGTGTTCACCGCAACTGTCACAGTAGGGTTGCCACCCTTACAAATGGCCAAAGTGGGACATGTTTGGTACAGACATCAGACTGTACAGGCTAACACATACCCACGGCCAGTATAAAGGACAGAACATAACTGTTTTTCCTACAGAAAAGCGTATTCCTGTAGCATTTTAGTTGCTTATTCTGTTTCTCATAACAATCAGGTATTTTAGATACAGAATTAACTGTTTAATGCAACTATCACATAAAATATAAGAAATATGTTTGTCCTAAAATCTCAGGACATTTGCCATGTTGACAATTACATGTCAGGACACAACTGCCCAAAGAGGGACTGTCCCTTGCAAAGTGGGACAGGTGGTAACTCTATGTCACACTGTGGCCAATTGAAAACGTGGAAATACAACCGTTGACTGTGGGGAGGCAATGTCCACAACAGTCAGACATGTGTAAGGAATAGCTTGGACATAGGAAAAGGTGCCATCCTACCAATGAGTAGAACAGGCTGGCAAAATCCGGAAGGCAGCTGTATAATCCGAACGTGTATGTGACACAGTCAAACGGGAAGTACCCGGATACACCAACCAAGTAATGAAAGTGAAGTAAGGGCATGTACCTATGTGCGTGAGGTATAGCATGTGGAAAGCAAACACTGCAGGGTAGTCCACACAACCATAAAGGTACCCGACACATGTAGGGTAGTCAATGTGTAACTCTGGCCGTGTCATGGGCCAACAACCAAAGTAGTGCTCTATTGGGTGTAAGTAATTTGCATGTGAGGGGTGTGTGTTTAATAGTAAATTCCTCAAAGGCGATACTTGTGTTGTATGCAGAAAAGGTGAACCGGAGGTGTATGAGGGGGCAGCGGGTGAAGTGGAAAGAAACACAACCTCATGTAGAAACAGCTGCAAGACAAGCAGACAGGCTATAGTGTAG
The DNA here is from genome assembly GCF_019279795.1 of Protopterus annectens. Taxonomy (NCBI): domain Eukaryota; kingdom Metazoa; phylum Chordata; order Ceratodontiformes; family Protopteridae; genus Protopterus; species Protopterus annectens. The sequence goes on from NC_056731.1 coordinate 1,071,502,161, forward strand.
AACACAATCCCACAAACATATGAATATGGAAATATGCGAGACAAATGTATAGATACAGCACCATCACATACCCACAGATGGGTCCTGATGGAACTGGCCATAACAAACGCAACACACCTGGATGCATAATAGCCTACCCAGCATACCCTCCACAACACACAACCTGCCACCATACCAGAACATCCACCAAATCCAGCCATACTTGGTCCACTGGTTTGTTGCAGAAACAGCTACACACAGTGACCCCTACGCATATGTAGTAGGTATTGTCACCCTAGGCAGTGTCAGGATTGCAAACCATGTATCCCCTGCAGGTAAAACCCCTTGCATGTTTTCGTGAAGCCACAAAAATCTTTGTTATCTAACTTGTTTTGGTCTTGAACAATTTTTGGGATATCCCTCACGGGATGACCAACTTGTGTAAATAGTAGAATGGCTATGACGACATGATGTCCAATCCAGAAGATATCTGGACACAAGTCAGAACGTGCAGTGGAGGTCCATGACACTGTCCAGTCCTAAGTGGGCATGCATAACCTACGACCCAGTATAAAATACCTTCCCGTGACGCATGTGTCCAGACACGAATAGGAGGGAGAATATAATGCACACATTTGCAAAGTGGAAAACGGCATGAGGGTGAGGAAGACACTACGTAAACAGGTCAACCCTGATCAAGTGTGAGGGACACTGACTGTGTGCAGTCATGACTGACCATACCTGTCAACTTGTGTGAGCAAGATATCTGGACAGAGCCGTGAATATAAATGAGACAAAGGTCCAAACTCAGGGACAATCTGTAAACATATTTCTTAGAAACATAGAATTTGATAGAATAACAGTTTGCACATTGTCATTAATGTCTGGAGTATGAAGTCTGAAACCCAACTGTCTGTCAGTACGTTCTGACTGCAGTCTTTAATGCTGAGCTACTGCTGTGCCAGAACACAACAGCATATTACAGAGGTCCGTGCCATACCACGCAACTGTCCAGATATTCGCAGAATGACTAGGGTCACCATCTGTCCCACTTTGCTAGTAGCAATCCCTCTGTAGGCAGTTGTGTCCTGTGAAAAAAATCAAGACATAGCAAATGTCCTGAGTGTTTATTTCCTAATTTACTTTAATAGTCGCATAAAACGGTTATTTTATATATGAATCCTCAATATGTTATGTGAAGTAGCATAAGCAATTCAAATGTTACCAGAATAAGCTATTATATGTACAAAAAATGTTAAGTTCAGTACTATGCACCGCTGTAGGTATGTTTTGTCCTGGAAAATCTGACATCTCTACAGAACATGTCCAACTTTGGGCAGTCAAAAAGGTGGCAACCCTAAGAGTGACCACAGGTTCGCACCATAGTGTTGGTGTGTGCCTCCGACAATCTGCACCAGTGTGGTAAATAGCTGAGGAATGACGTCACTAAATAATGAGAAATATCCTGAGTATAAGACTCCACAACCTGCAGAAAAGTCATGCTAATGCAAAACCTAGCATTCTATCAATGTTGTAAGCTTGTAAGAGCAATCGTTAAAATGTGTCCCTAATTGTCCCCCCATCGTGTAGGTTTTGCACAGGTTTGGTGCTCTAAGAGGTTGAGAGGTATTGTCCGTACATATTTACAGGAACAGCCCTTCAGACTTGTGTAATGTACAACCGCATACCTGTAGTCACTTCATGTCCAAAAATAATAATCCACGTATGACTGTATACAGGTAATAGTCAAATGTGAATGGGAACACCCCTCACCGTGGAGTATGGACTGTAACAACCCCACCCATAATATGTAATGCCAACAGAATAAGCTGCTGACAAGTGCCCAAACACCTGTGTCTATAAACACAGGTAAAACTTCAAAATAGGGAGATAATCCCTGTCCATATTCTTCGTCTGACATTTGACCTCAGCCATGGAAGTTCCATTCACCAGGTGGACAAGCCTAAACCCAGATCACTACATGAACACCCTGACAATCAAAGACCTGTATGTGGCTGGACTATATGACTTGGTGTTCTGCATATCCTTGGAGTGATTAACAATGCAGCCAAAGTCCACAGCAGTAGGCAATAGGGAATGTGTAATATGTAGTACCACCTTTTTCCCAGCAGGAGAATGGATGCCTGTGTCGTAGGTGAAGCGGTGAGGCATATGTTGATGTAGCTAAGTACTATGGGTATGCATATCAATGAGGGAGAACACCAATAGAATAGTGTTTCTGGTATCCGGCCAACGTGAATGCAGTCCTGGTTGACCTACGACCACTGCACATATAACTTGAAAGTGTAATTAAAGCATTCGTGCAGTACACACATTTAAATATGTAAAGGTGAAAGTGTGTTTCGCAGTAGTCTGTAAAATGGAATACAGATATGTAACTGTTACGGTCAGAATTATGAAAGTTCACGGAAGCACCATTATCTATGAAACATATGTAACCCACAATAAGGATATGCAAGTGCGCCTGTGCGTGTGTAATCCGCTCACAGAATAGAAAATGAATGGTGTTTTCCCCACGTTCAATGTACATGGCTCATACCTGTTAAACCCGTAAAGTACAAAACCGGACAAAGCCATGACAACAACTGGTACAAATAGGGACAATCCCCAGATATAGCCCTAACAAACATAGAAAGTGGATAGAATAACAGGTGTGTCACTAGCATGGATTCTCTGAAGGGTATGAAGTCATAACCTGAAATGTTTGTCATTATTTACCAACATCAGTCTTTAATGATATGCCACTTACTTGCCAGATAGACACAAGGTTATGAAAAATGGACCACAAATAGGGACTATCCCCAGATATTGCCTAACAAACATAGAAAGTGGATAGAATAACAGGTGTGTCACTAGCATGGATTCTCTGAAGGGTATGAAGTCGTAACCTGAAATGTTTGTCATTATTTACCAACGTCAGTCTTTAATGATATGCCACTAACTTGCCAGATAGACACAAGGTTATGAAAAACAGAGCAAAGATAAGAGGCAAACAGCTGTACATGCAGCGGAAATCTGTACAGTTGAAAGGTATGATATGTAGATATATATATACACATATATCCACAGACATAATCCAAAGCAAATTACGAGATGGGGAATGTACAGACATATGTATATATGTACAAATATATATATATATATATATCTATACACACGATACATGAATAGATATATACACAACAAACATATGTCCCTGTACATATAACACCTGTACAAAAATAGGTCATGGTATAGCTAATATGGATAGACAGACAGACATGCATGAAAGGAGAATACACCGATGGTTTCCAAACCATTTCCCGGAAAGTACCAGTATGACAGGGCCTACATGTTCTACACATTAAACATGAATATAGATGTCCTTTGCAGGACCCCAAAAATTGATCCGTATGAAGTGCGAACCATCATTGATGCGAAAGATGTCACAGCTGCAACTACGATATAGCTGTACTTGCAACAGTAGCAGGTGCAAGGGTAATAACACATGGGTCAATTGAATGTATGACGTATGAGCTGATATCCGCAGAGTGGGGAGTGCTCGGAAGTGTCCTTACACTTTATTATCGCTCACATTAAACATATCTAATGGGTACTGTGGAGGTGTGTCAGGTATGGGAATCATGGGTATGCAGAATTGGGCCAAGGTGCTGGTTGGCACAGATCTATTAGGTACGCCTCATGGGAGTGATCAATACACCTATGTGGGTATAGCACACGCCTATATTCACCTAAAAGGTGCAACCCATCCACTGGATATTGTGTAAACCATTGGGATAAGACGTAGAGACCTATATCAGTGTCATGTAGGCGATTATCATGGATGGACATGCATACCACCAAGATGGTAACCATACTTGCCAGAATGTCAGAATAAGACAGCTGGACTAAGGCATAGTACATGACAGACAGATAGGGACTATATTAGATATACCTCAGACAAAGTCAGACCGTTGATAGAATAATTGCGTAGTCAGGAATACGAATGTTATGAGAGTTAGTAATCATGAAATAGAAATGTCAGTCATGATTACCTAACCGCACAGTCTGTCATGGCTTGCCAGCAATCTATCAGAAAGGCACATTATCATGACAAATATAACAGAATCATAGGTCAAACCCCAGGGCATATACCCATAATATGTACAGATGAGAGGTATGAAGGTAACCCGTCCTAATGAAATGTACAGAACTAGTGATACTAGGTGGACAGGTGAGAAGAAAGTCAATGTGGAAGGTTAATAGACTCAAACGACATGTGTCCCTCAGGGTGACATGCAGTGTCACCGATACAGTGTCCAGTCCACCATACTCTTACGTGAGCTCTGCCACTGATGGAAAGCGCAAATACTGGCCTACACATAAGGTACATGATGGAATAACTAGTGTGGATAAGCACTTGTTGGCCTGTGTGAGGAATATAACCCAGTGGGTGGGTGTGTTCTGCAATAGGAATGTAAAGGTAACTGGCCTGTGATGGCACTATGTATTGTGTGTATTGGCGTAACTGTACGAATGTGCAGATGTATGCCTCATATGTGTGGTGTGTTCCTATCACAATCTGTACCTGTCTGCCAAATACCTAAGAACTGACATCATTAAATAATGATAAACATATGTGTTTAAGACCCCAAATCCCTCAGAAAGGTCATACTAATGCAAAACTTATAATACTGCCAACTATCTACGTTTGTAAGAGCAATATGTAGAATCTGACCCTATCTGTCCCCCCCATCATGTTAGGCTTTGTACAGATGTTTTGCACTAGGAGGTTGATAGGTATGATCAGAAACAGATACATGTCTGAGGAAACAGCATTATCGACCGCAAGATAACGCAGAAGGTATGGAAAGCGCTGCAGTAGGAAGTTCATCCGCAGGTATGTGCTGACATGTCAAATGACACAGCAGTCTACAGGAAGTACCTATAGGGTGTCACCTTTACCAGTGATGACAGTGGGACATACCCACAGCCATGCATACACCACAAATAGATATAGCAGACAGCAAAGCCTAGGCCATGATACACGACGCCTTCGGTGTTTATGGATTGAGTGAGAGTACAGCAAGGAAAGATGACTGCCAGGCTATTCAGCAAACACCTGCAGGGGTGTGCAAGACTGCCCGTAACACGAACATTGCACGGACAATGTTGGGATTTGCAACATACCCCATTTGTATGTGTAAGCTATGCAAATGATGTAATTATAGGGTTGCCACCTTTTCAAATGGCCAAAGTGGGACATTTGTGCTACAAACATCAGATTTTGCAGGGCAAAACATACCCACGGCCAGTACAAAGGACAGAACTTCAGTTGTTTGCCTGAATAAAAGTTTATTCTTGTAGCATCTTTGTTCCTTATTCTGTTTCGTATAACATTTAGGTGTTTCAGATACAGAATAACTGTTTTATGCAACTATTACATACAATATAGAAAATAATTTTGTCCTATAATCTCAGGACATTTGCCATTTTCTCACAATATTTTGCAGGACACAACTGCCCAAAGAGGGAGTGTTCCTCGCAAAGTGGGACAGGTGGTAACCCTACGTAACTACGCGATACATGAAACAGTAAGCTGTCCGTGCAAGAGCAGAGTTATGTGCAGAAATGTACCCGGATGTTATGCGACTAACGTTTTGCACGTTGCTAAACGGAGCAATGACAGCTGCAAATACAGTATGAATACAGTAGAATAAGCATGCCAATGTCCAAGTCCAAGGCCAATGGCATCTTTGTCCATTGGATATCAGTGAAACAGTAGTTGTCCTCCCTGATCCCTGGTGTGGAAGCGTAGTGCAGCGCCATGAGAACACCCTGCACTTCAAAACAAGACATATGGATAATATACTTACAAAATGTAGGTTTAGTTAGATGTTAGTACGCCATGCAGATGAATGGCAAGCCGGAGACAACATGGCTACTGTGTACTGGTACCTATGTGTGAAAGCGCTCTGTCAGAGATGTAACGAAGCATTTGTAGGCAATGTGAGGCAAGTGAGGCTGAGGATAGTTAATCACAACATGTCATGCCATATGGGCCAAGCCTCCACAGTGTAGTGTAGGTTAAGGGGACTATTAGAGTAGAAGATAGGTGACAACAGGAGTGTGTATGTACAAAACACTGTAACCTCACCAGAGCAGTGTCACATGTATGCTGTCAGTACTCAGTGGAAGAGGCGTGTCATGAGCTATCCCAGGCAACGTCAGGAGACTGACGGTGTACGCCATGGATACCACTGATGTGACCTGCAAACCTGCCCACAGTGTGTCTGTGCCCGTGCTCGCCAGTAAGCCCGAGTAAGTATGTGTGCATGCGAGTTAGCCCGTGTGCGCGCGTGGAAGAACGAGTAAGCTAGTGTACGAATGGTGAAGCCCGTGTAATGTCGTGTATGCATTTGTGAGCAGGTATACATGTGTACTACACACATCACACACGTACTGCACACACAGACACACATGCTGCCAATACTACACACATCAGTGAAATGGCACATGGATGGAGACTACATCATCAGAGGTAACAGTGCTGTAAACTATGCTACAGTGATGGTCATAGCTGTAATGCATCATGCCTGCTGAAGTACACATGGAAGTAACACACTGTGTGTTAACAGCATGCTAACATCAATACAGTGGAATAAGGACACTGTGTGCAGCAGCACCAGGTTAGTCAGATCCTGCATCAATGTTACACATCACAGGTGGTGGCATAGGTGACATCATATGCACAGGGTGTGGTGTTAACATGTCCAGAGCTGTCATAGAGCCATTGTGCTTGAGTATGGCATAATGGTTAAGGTGTTTACCTTGGAAACGCAAGGTGCAGGGTTTGAGTCTCACATAGGGTAATTGGCTAGGCTTAAAATGGCCCACAAGGACAGTTAGCATAGTACTAATCTGTGAACCTGTGAACCTGTGAACCAATGTACACATAGGTGTGTGTGTGTGTGTGTGTGAGGGACAACGGTTATTGCATGGCCCAATGGTGGTGCAATGGGTGTGTGTATGTGATAGCCGTAGCTGTTTGTGGTAAGTGTGTGTGTCTGCATATACAGATGTACAGCATGTGTCAGCCATATACAGGAGGTTGTGGGACAGTCACAGACCATACCTGCCAGGCTGTAGAGATCCCCATTACTGGCCATGGACACCCCTCCATGCATCCAACACAACCCAGTCCTGCACCTGTCAATGTCTACATATACAGTCCTGGGATCTGTACCACAACCTGTGGATAAATGTGTGTCTGTAATGTTAACCTGGGGTGCATAGACTTGACAGTTACTACAGACGGATATGAGCCATACTCACACTCCAATGTAATAACCACTGCTGACTGTTTCCGAGATCTGCATACGACCACTCAAAGGTGCTGCACTAACATTGTTTCCAATGCTCGTGTAATACCCAGCAAGACAATAACCGGTCACTACACATGTATAACTCACGATCACTACAGCACACAGTATGTGCACTATCACAGAGCCATAGCAGATGTACATGCATCCAAGGTGCTCACGTACAGACAATGTAGCACAGTCAAGAGTGATAATCCCAACATACATATCTATATACAATATACATATATATATATATATATATATATATATATATATATATATATATATAAAAATATATAAAAACATATATATATATATATGTAGCTAGATACATATACACACAGACACACACACACACACACAAACACACACACACACACACACACACACACACACACACACACACACACACACACACACGTGGCAGGGTTGGGAGCAGAACATAAACGTAAGCACTGTACCACACGACAGCATTATGCAGTTACAAAATGTTCTACCGTGATCAGTGGATCACATGATTCACACAGGCAGATGTCTAGCCTGCAGACAGCAGCATCAAAGGCAAAGACGCCGCACGGATGTTATGGTGAGTGAATACTGTCAAAGCAATGTACTGTTGTCATGCAGCTGGAAACACACACACACACACACACACACACACACACACACACACACACACACACACACACACACACACACTTGGCAGGGCTGGGAGTCGAACATACACCAACTACCCTAACACACTACAGCATAACGCATTTATAGAACGCACTACCGACATTACTAAGCACAGCAGTCCCAAAGGCAGATATCTAGGTGCGTGTCATCATCCGCAAAGGCAAAGACATTGGTAGCAAACTGCTGTGGTGTGATGAGTCTAAAAGCAAGACTGAGTCCCCAGGCGGACGGGAGCATGCGCGCAAACACACACACACACACACACACACACACACACACACACACACACACACTTGGCAGGGCTGGGAGTCGAACATACAGCTAACTACCCTAGCACACTACAGCATGACACATTTACAGAATGCGCTACCGACATTACTAAGCACAGCAGTCCCAGAGGCAGACATCTAGGTGTGTGTCATCATCCGCAAAGACGTCGGTAGCAAACTGCTGTGGTGTGCGGCATCTAAAAGCAAGACTGAGTCTCCAGGCAGACAGTAGCATGCGTGCAAACACACACACACACACACACACACACACACACACACACACACACACACACACACACACACACGCACATACTTGGCAGGGCTGGGAGTCGAACATACACCTAACTACCCTAACACACTATGGCATGATGCATTTACAGGACGCGCTACCAAGATTACTGAACACAGCACTCCCAGAGGCATACTTCTAGGTGGGTGACATCATCCGTAAAGGCAAGGACGCCAATAGGGAATGTATAGAGAGTGAGCAGTCTGAAAGCATATTACTGTTCCAAGGTAGATATAGACAAACACACGGGAGTGGTGTGATTGGGGCAACCAAATATCTACGGAGCACTACAACAACACTACATAGATACAGGATGTGCCACAGACAGTACCCCATTCAAGACAGCAACCAGTGTGTTCAATGTAGGCATCCATCGTGACATTGAAAATGGACATCTGTTGCTTGGATGACCACCATCGCTATACAGAATGTCAATGGCCATACCCACACGCTTAGTATCACATGTCTGTTTGGAATGTACTGTGTCCATTTACACAATGGCGTACTGGGCATGCCCACACACTTAGCAGTTGCAAAGGGCCATCTTGCATGCATGCACATGGATTCTAAACACTGAAGGGCACAGTTTGGAATGTACTGTGTGTCCATCTACACAACAGCGTACTGGGCATGCTCACACACTTAGCAGTTGCAAAGGGCCGTCTTGCATGCATCTACACAGATTCTAAACATGGAAGGGTGCAGTTTGGAATGTACTGTGTGTCCATCTACACAACAGCATACTGGGCATGCTCACACACTTAGCAGTTGCAAAGGGCCATCTTGCATGCACATGGATTCTAAACACGGAAGGGCACAGTATGGTATCACTGTCCCCACGTACATGAAGGCCACTCACATGTATTGACCAGTACATACTCAAGAGCTATCACAGATGTCTCAGGTGCATATCACAGAGGTACACACCACAATCTACAATGTAGCCCTCCGACATCACCATGTCATTGGACCAGCAATACACAGCCATACATTAACACAACACCATGTGACTCATGACCAGTGGACTGTACATAGGTCTACAGCAACTGTGCAGACTACACATGTACCGATAGGGTTCCATCATGTGTTATGCATTGCAATGATACCACTGTACATAACCAGGTCAGCTCTACACATACCAGGGGCCCTGGGACTTACACAGGTGTGACAGATGACTGTCACTGTACACCAATGAACACACATGTTTGGCTATGTCATACATGTAATGTGCATGGACCACACACACAACACATATGTACATAGCATAGCTTTTGCTGTCCTCCATGCAGACAAGTGGATACAGCAATCATACGCACACAAATGGAAGGTGGGTCCATGGCTGTTGAATGCTAACAGTACATGAGGCAGCAATGTTGACTGAGGACACATTCCCTCTGTACTAGTTACCCATGACACCCATCATATCATACAACTGTCCATGTGTTATGTATGTCAACACACATGTCCACCAATTGCAATGCATGCAAACATGGCTACATGACAGGCATGTAGGATCAACACACACATGTACAGTCTGTAGTGTGCATGCAGCTACCATGCATGTGCAGTAGCTGATGTAAGTAACTCATCTGTGCCTAACTACAACATGCAGTTGCAATGCAGCCCCATCATTGACACTTGTATATGGTGACATACTGATAGTATGGTAGGATGTACAGCAGGTATGGATGGGTGTGTGTACATAAAGTGGTGATCCACCTGTGTAGATGGATGTTTGCCGGGGACGGCTCACAGGTGTGTCACACGCCATCCTACCATTACATGTGCAAACAGTATGCTATGTTACCGTTACTTGATGGTGGAGACATAAAACCTATACAGCGGTCAGGTGTTACTGACAGTACGTCACTTGACACCTGTAACACTTACATCCTCCCGTGTGCATATAGCAGCACAATTGCTGAAGGTAGTGTTGGTACACATAATGCGGACAATACTCCTGCATCTCTGTCAGACGTATCATCATATAGCAGGTGTATCATTCACAGTACTGCCATGTGTGTTTGCTTGTGTGACCATATATGCCACATATGGTGGGGAATACATCCCAATTGTTACACACCCCTGTACACTGTTGTTGAGATCTGTACATACTGCGGTGTGGAAAGCATGACGTAGGTAGGTGTGGTGTGCGTATCACACACATCAGCTATCCATATGTGTATGACATTTGTAGTCTCCACAGTGTGTGGGTGTGTATGTAGGTGTGTATGGCTGTCTGGTGCATGGAGTGAGGGTGTATGCTACCATACAGAACACACAGGATCTCTAACCCCTCATAGTGATGCAGTCCACTACCCTGTTGATGCCATCAGTCTCAGACACATTGGCTACCTGTACATTCTATTTCTCTGTGTCACGTCTTGTGGGTTCACAGTACTGTGACGGTGATGACCACATAGGCAAGGGTCCTCACCTCAACACTATGGGGTGTGCGTTATAGTGTTGTTGACCCTGTGAGTGTGAGCATGTTCATGTAATGTGACAGGGTATTACTGCTACACAGTGAGGCCTCATGCTATCAAGTGGCCTCTAACATTATCATTGGCCAGACCGCTGTGTACAACCCCTGCACCATGTCAACATACCTGTGATGTGACCTGGTATGGATGTCACGTCTCTAGCCACTGTAGCCTATTAAACTGCCCACATGCTTCTGGATCAGTATATGTGTGGACATCTGTGTTATGTTAGACTTTCCAACAGTCAGGCTGAGGCTACGTATAGCATTCTGATATTGCCATATGTGCCTGTGAGTACTCCACAGTTACACATGGGAGACTGCAAACAGTGCTACCTGTAGGCACATGCAAGTAGACCATAAGGAGGGAACCAGGGCATCATTACCAATTTGCTTTTACTGTTATTACCGAGACACATACTGTGAACATATAACAATGCATGCTAAACCTGTACTACATGGTATGTCTGGTGCGTGTCAACAGTACACAACTAATGTAATATACACGTCTCTCACTATTCACACACAACTAATGTAATATACACTTCTCTCACTATTCTTACACAACTAATGTAATATACACTTCTCACTATTCTGTTCACCCTGTGCATCAGACCATTTGAGCATGTCCCTGCACCAATGGTGTGGATGACAGGGATTCGGCACAGGCTTCATCATATGCACAGGGTGATAATGTTTGCCAGGGGCATAGGCTGCACCAATGGATGACATCTTGTGTGTGGGTAAGGGCCAGTGATATGATTGGACATGTCTGTTCAGTATGCATGTGGGTGTTGCAGTGCCCTACAGATGTCTTTGCTGTGTGCGTGTATGTGTGCACACAGTTCTGCCTTTTGTGATGCCTACACGGGGTATTATTGACAGCTCCAGATTGTACAGACCAGGTTGTACAGCTCACTGTGTCCGGCCACGGCCACGTGACCTGTGCCTGCCAGGGGTTGCACATGCACTACCAGGTGGAGGTACAGCTTGGCTACTGTCCAATGACACATGTCCACCGGAACCATGTCCCGACTGGGAATGTTCAGGGCCACGTCCATGTGGCCTGCTGTGTCCTGGTGTGGACAGCACAGCACCAGCTGCACTGCTACTGCAACCAGCACTATGGGAGCGGGCATGTGAGGTGGCATGCTCACATTGACCTACACTAGGTGGTGTAGCTGGCCTACGTCCATGTGGCCTACGCCTCACTCCTACCAGATTTTCCAGCACAGACAGCTAACGCTCGCGGATTGCCACGCCATGGTCAAAGATTCCGACCATGTCACCCAATCGCCTGTCCAGAACATCAGCAATCTGCTGTTGAGCATTTGCCAATGCCTGGATGTTGTCATTTAGGATACGGATAGCGGCCCTCTGCAGCCTGTGCCCTTCTCTGTTCTGCTGTTCAGCACATGCCTGTGCCGCCATTACAGTCTGGAACATGTGTCTGGTGTTACCAGCTGCTGCACTCTGTCCTGCAGGTGCATGTCTGCCAGAGGTCCTCCTACGAGCAGCACCGGCCACATGCCTCTGTGGCACATCTGCAGTCATTACACTGACACCATGGTGTGTAGACACACCTTCTGTTGCCACCACACGTTCCTGTTCCACGCTAACATGCGCTGACTGTCCTTCCTCTATGGCCACTGGTGATGCATTATGTGTTGGCAGCAGAACTGTGTGCGGGGAAGAGGGGGACATAGCTGGGATGGCAACCATTGGCACAGATTCAGCCCCTGACAACCCTGCCTGTACCTCATGCATATGTTTATCACTGCTAGTATCTGTGGGGACACTAACATCAGATGCAGGAGGGTAATGCACCTACATCACCTGTGAATGCAAAGAAAGACTCTAAATTACAATAGACACTCACACAGACACACACACACACAGACACACACACAGACACACACAGACACACACAGACACACACACAGACACACACAGACACACCATGCATGTGATTTGACAGATGGCATGCAGCATGCCTGTGATACAGCAGAGGGCATGCAGCTCAGACATTAATAGTGTTAGTAAGCATACCTCCCTGGGGTGCACACTACAGCAAGCAGGTGTCATATCAGTAGCCATGCAGTTCACACAATCATGGTAGTATGCAGGCATCCCCGTGATACACCATGTGGACCAGAACAAGATAACAGTACACATGACTGTCGTGACCTTGACATGTAATCTGCTGACATGTGCATTAACATGCATACATGTCTGGCACAATGGTGTCCTGACACATGTACAGCATTGTAATGGGCATCACATTGCGGTGTTGTCTGTATGCCCTACAGATAGAATGCATGTTTAGCAAATGTGCATGAGCATAGAAGGGTAGTGTGAGCCGTCTACTTTGCTATACAGTGTGAAGTACAGACACTGTGCCATTGCATGGCAGCATGAGGCATCTATATTGCTGTACAATGCATAATATGTACACATTGCATAGCCATAACTTCATACCCATGACATAACTGTGGATTGTGACCCACAATGCTGAGGTGTATACACACCAAACCATGCTGTATCAAGTGACAGGTCACTGGAGGACCTACAGATGACACCCCTGCACAACAACTACAGGGTCTTAGCTGCCTGGCAACCATGTCAATTCACCATTTCCCACATGACATTGATGTACCACACACACAAGGTGCACAGCTAACGGTGATGTCCTACAGCAGCAAGGGTAATGTACAGTATCTGTGGCCTGAAGTGGTGTCAATGTCTGTAGAAGCTGTACAGGTGACTACTGTCATGCTATGACACAGTCGTGATGTTCAACAGATCTTATATGGTAGACTTCAGTGACACCTCCACTAGCTGTGCACAGGCTTTTAGGATGTCCAGTGTACCACATCAACTGTATAATCAGTCAACTAAGGCTATAATTGGACCATGTGTGGACAATGTTCAACAGGGTGCATACACATCACATCTACTTTGTGGCTACATGTGTCTGGCCATCCCCCATGGCCATGTGTGCACATGTGTTGGCCAAATGTGTGTGATGGCCATCTATCTCACATGTCTGTGTTGTCCCATATGACATACACCCATAGATGTCAGACATGTCACCATCCACAGGGCTATGCAGACAATGGGTTGTATGTTTGGTAAGTGGGGTATGGGTCATGGGATAGTGTGATAATATTGCAGCCAGAACACTACGTGTCTGGGACATGTCAGATGACACATCACAATGTGTGCACCCAATGCAGGGGCATATAACACAATGGTGACACCTGTGGGCTGCCCATATCACAGCTCACTGTGTGGTACTGTTTGTGTACCACACATGTTGTTCCAATGCATACTACATATGCCTCCATTGTAGAACACCTCCACCATTGTATGCACAGCTGACCACACATGTAGCAATGACAGCTACTGTGGTTTCAAGTCGGTGTATCATTTCATTTGTATATATTGCACGTGGGTGGCCTGTGTGACTGATGGGTGATGCAACCTGTATATCGTGACTGGAACAAACATCAAGTGTGCAACTGTTAACTGGCCACATGGCAAATAGATCTATGCTTGAACATGCCTGACACTGATGACAGTCTCATCTGCAACGGACTCATGTCTGTGCAGCACACCAGAGGTACCTCTATAGGGGTGACACAGCAGTATGAACATTATCCATGACTGTATGACAGCCACAGGGTGCACTGTGCATGTTAACACATTCTCCTGTATAATAGCATATAGTATGCACATGTGTGCATACACAGGGTAGCATACTGTAGTATGCAGCATGTGTGTACACATACCTTGCATATGTTGTTACTTTACATAATGTACAGTGACACATGCAAATAAATGGAATATAATAGCCATATGTGCAGTACTGACTTACCAGGCAACTCCAGGCTCATTGGTTGGGAGACACCCACCTCCACGATGGCAGCTAGTTTGTGTGGAGGCTGTTCTGAGGGTGTCGCCAGTCTAGCCAGTAGCTCCTCGGTGTGTGTGTGAGTGGGGGCTGGGTTGGTGGCCCACCACCTGTTCCACCTTGTTCCCTGGCGATTGCAGTGGCATGCTGTTTTGCATGTCATTTCAAGTCCATGCAGTGTCTGCGCACTTGCTGGTAGGTGCGGTTATGGCCACCCACATCATTCCCCCTCCTGCCTAGATCCTGCCACAGGTCATCCTGCTTCTGGGCATGCTGTGGCACATGGCTGAGCAACACCTCGTAGTTCTCATGGAGGTACGGGATGAGGACATCATCCTCCTGGCGGCTGTATACTGGAAGGCGTGTCCGAGGCATTATCTGTAAGACATAATGATGGTGACAGGTCACAGTTTCAGAGATGTACAGAGATACTGCTGCACATACATTTCTATGACATCTAGTAATTCTGCACAGTTATCTTTGCAAATCATCATGACACTGACATGACTGATGTGTTTGTGTCACACATATGTAACACCCGTTATGCATTGGATATCATCACCATATATGTGTGTCACCTCATTACAGTGTTCATACTCCATGTGAATGCTGTCTTTATGTGGGCATGTCTATTTGCCTGCACTGGTGTTCTTACCTATCTGCACATGCCTGGATGTGTCCACGGTAATGCTGTTGACATTGATTCTGTGCATATGTCACATATCTACACAGATACAGCTTTAATGGACTTGAGCAGTGACAATGCACACATATGCGTGGACACCTGTACATGCATGTGTTTTGCCATATACATCTACGCAGCACTGTACAGATGTTCAACATCCTGCCACGGATCGCCTGTGTTGCACATGTGATAGATATGGGACAATGGCTAGTCGGACGTCATTCGCAGAGATGGTTATAAACCATAGCATGTACGGGCAAGGTTTCCTAGCTGTAACAGACAGCCATTATGCCAACGCAAGGTGCACCAGTGCCACATTACTGATCCGGACAGTTGATACTACATCTACCATGCGGCCATCACACCATGTATGACTGGGATGACATGTGCAGCTTTGACAGACAGGGTTGCATGGTTTGGCGGGAGTATGTCACATGTATGGCACAGGGATCTGTCCAGCATGTGGTGATCCTAGTATTAGGACGGTGGCTGTCCATGACGTATGTCTTACAGATCAGGATATGGACATGTAGCATGTCCATCATCATGGTGTAGAAAATATCTTTATGAAAAGTAGACAGCATGCTGCATAGTGGAGGTGAGGATTGTGAAGGCTGGTATCACCCATCCACGCATGGCCATTACCCCTTAAAGGTGATATGTGAACCAATATTGGTTACACCAGTGCTGTATATGCCTGTCCAATGATCTCCGTGCTCATGGATGGCACCCTGTCATGACATGGGTACCTCGTATGACTACCCAAGGGTCTGGAGACATCACCAAGGCAGGGAGGTGTACTGCAAAGCACTGTCCCTTACACAGTTTCCATAATGTTGACCACAGCCTAGGTGGTAGTTAATGGGTACAGGGATGTTCACCAAGTGGTGACAATGCTGATATCATCCATCAGAATGTGCACATATGTCACACACCTCACCCACACAGCCCATTCTGTATGTTGTTCACAACACTGACACAGCTATTCCTCATAGGTCATGGCCATTCACATCCTTACATACACAGATGCCTTACATTTGTCTGTGTGGTATGGGCTACAGTGAGGGTGGAGTATAACACATTAACCCTGTTCTACTGTAGCTGGCACTGGTGTGATATGCACATGTCACTTGGGCACCTTTGGTAGTTGTGAGTCTGTCAACAAGCCACTGGTAGAATACTCCTGTGACATACAAAGGTATTTGTAATCAAACATCCGTGCCTCTGTACTGCTAACATCTACAGTGATAATGGTTCATGGACATGCACACCATACTCAGCAGGGTTGTAGTGCGGTGCCACCCATTATGACTGTCATCACCACTTGTGGGTTGATATTATCCAACACCCTATCTGTATTATATGGTCATGCTAGGCACTTGTTCAGAACTTGTGAGCATGTCATGAGCTACTGATTAATATAGCACCCATTCCACACCATTTCCCACAGGTACACTGGCTGTCCTAAACTTTCTAGCTTGCTTATGATACAACAGCTGTTGTACACACGTAACGCACATATCATGTGAGACATGGTTGTATATACAGGCATGTCCAACTGTCACGTACCAATGCTATTGCCTGTCTATATGATGGATATGTCATACATGTGGCAATAGAGCAATTGTCTCATGTACACATTTAATACTCACCTCCCAACATACGACACTACAGGCTGTGGGGGATGCAGTTATGCAGCCCTGCTGTGGGTAATGCTGTCACCAACCCTGACTGCACCTGACAGTCATGTGGGGATGTGTAACATTCACAACACACCCCACTCATCACATAGTCTCACATGATCTCCACCACAGGCCACACATATGAGGACAACTTGTGCAGTACCTCTCCATACTCTGTGTAGGCACCAGAGGCAGCCCACATCACGGAACACAACATCACCAACTTATAGCCCACAGACACATGTGTGCCCATCACATACAGCCAATAGGGTGTTATAACATACACAACACACCAGTCATAGGTGACTCTGTAGGCAGTCACACTGCAGTTCCACACAGCAGGCTACACAAGGCCATAGTCGCTTACATCTTGCTGTCGGGTAACTGGGTCTGCAAAATAACCTATGCACCCATGCCACACCTCACCAGGTATGATGTGACTGTCATTCTCCATGTTAGTGTGACTGCCCTGAGATGCCACTTCACAGACTACGTGTGCAGGGACATGCAATAGCTCACCAGTCTTGTAGTCCTGAAGGTGTGGGCCTAGCCCTGGGGAGCATTATGCATTCATCTGGACCCGATACCACTGTACAACGACTGACTGTGTCACTTCAACAGTTGCCTATGCTTCTGCTGTCATTCCACAGGCATCTTGTATCTGTCCGCTTTGACTGACCTGGTCAAACACAATGCTTTGGCACAGATGACCTGCACCTGTCAGCCCTGGGAGGACAGATCACATGTAAGGCTCTTGCTGCTTCTATACTGCCTGTCTTGCACAGTTTCCAATAACAGTCACCAGCAGAATGGGAACTGGCAAGCAAGACATGGGGTCATGTGAGACAATGCTTGCATCTTCCTCTGTGACACACACAGGCAAGGCACACCTTATAATGCAGTACTCCAATATCTCTGCAGTGACTGGGACTTGCTTCTAGGCTCTGCAGAGCACACCTGCAATGACAGGTTATAGACAGACCATACCTTTCAGGCACATACCTGGACCGGCACACCCACAGCTGAGGTGTTCCCATATCCCACTATGTTGTACACACATCCTGGCTAGTTACTTAGCACAATGCATCAGAGGTGCTCCACGTGCAACTAACTGTGTCCAAAACCGCTATACACATTGTAACAAGCTACAGTTTCAACAACATACCCCACGGTTACAAGACCTCATTTGTAGATGTACTGGACAGTAGGGCTCAGACAGCTACTACTAATGTGTGACTGACACAACACCACACTTAACTGGGATAGCCACTCATGTACTGACACATCCATGAGTCATAAGCTCGGCTGGATCAACCCATACACACCATCTTCAAGACCAACATTAACTTTGACATGAACACTACCAACATTTGACTGGTGTTCCACACCTGGGGTTATCCCCTCATTGGTGGTTTCTGAACATATGCTAATCAACCGTGTTAGCCACATCCCAGCACCACACCCTTCACGGCATACACAGTACATGAGTACTACAACACCTACTAAAGACATCTTATGACAGCGGTTATTAACGTCATAACACCCGTGCAGATGGACAATGCACATATAAATGCTGAAACATACCCCAGTGCACTTCATTAGCACGTACACGACTGCATGGATCATGCTATTCCACACAGAGCCATGATGGTACACACCAGATAACAAATGCCACTCTGGTGGTCAAGTTCCATGGACATAATGTACAACAACAGGTGGAGGCTGTTGCACAGTGGTGTACAATCCCATGGGTGGGGTAGCTCACTGGTCAGCCTCAGTAGGGCCACGGGATCCCTCATCAGATACTCCAAGACTAGCTACGTAAACATTACTGCGACACATTCCGGGGTGTACCACAAGGCATTATAGTGGTATGTCAGTAGTCACTCAGGAACATTACAGACCCAGGTGATGTTGGCAACATGCTGGCGGATGGATTCAATGGTAACATTATGCCCTCTCACTCACTACAGGGCCACAATACATGCAGGAACATTGCGGTGTCCCTGTGGTCACACCTACACAGTACTGACCTGCACTCTATATGTCCTGGGACACTGGCCCCATGTCACCTTCCAAAGTCCCAGGCTGTGATGTCCATAAACCTGTGAATGACATGTCTCCCCACTAGGCCACCATATTCAGTAATAGCCTTGTATCAGACATTGTGGCCCCTGAATGGCACACAGCAACATTTATCGCACTTCACACAGGTGGCACCACAATGCACGAGTGGGACTATAGTCCTACACACCTGCCTGGACTGTTCTGCAAGGCTATGTGGCACATCAACAAGGACGCCATTCACAGATACATTGTTGGGCTCCGGTTTTTTGATGCCACCTGGGTTGGACTTGTTAGGGCCAGAGCATGGCCCCTACACCTGGTGGACTCCTTTCATACAGTTACCAGGGTAGTTGATGATGGTACGGGAGTCCACACATCCTACATTGTCCTCTCATTGCCTTTCAGCACCGTTCTCCATTCTTGTATTGACAACATACACATCCACCTGCACATCGTACCCTATGTCTGTGGATGTTATGCAATGTGGCTCATGCACAGGACACACACAATGAGGGTAGCATACCATAGTACCTACTGCATTTCAGTTACATTTGGCACACCACAGTCCTCAGTCATTGGGCCCCTCATGTTCAGTATATGCTTCACTGAGGTACAGGCTAGCACAGAGGGACTTTCCCTGCCTAGCTTTACAGACCTCTGCATACAAAGTGCCATGATTGATCCACCAGCTGATACTGACTCCATCCATATGGGTGTCACTGTGACAGATACCTGATATGAATATCATGGCCTCAAGCTGCATGACACAAGATCCATGGACATCACCTTTGCATTACACCATTCACCCACTATCACATAGGTGGTAGTCCCCTACATACATGTCACATTGTACATGTTTGTAGTACACACGTATGTCACACCCACTCCTGTGATTACCGTATTGCCACTGTGGCATGGATATCCTTCTACATGGCCACACTTATCTATATTGGGTGTATAGCTGGTACTTAGGCACCCATTGTACCTCTGAACTCAAGACTTCTACACACATTCAAGGGTACACCACCCCATTTAGGGTGTACCTTACACAACAGCTACGGCTTTACATACCACAACATTAACACGCCATGACGTTTATTGAGCTCCGACAGCTAAGGTATGCGGCTGAACTACGGACACCACGTCTGTACACATTTGCATACTACATACTCAGGGGTGACCTCTACTGAACAGACAGGGCCCATGTCCACAACAATATTAATGGATATACTCCACATACGCGACATATGCAAATGCCACTGTGAGCAACATGCTCATGGATATGTGCACACACACAACAATGAGTGGGATGTGCTTGAGGGTTACATTTCCAAACCGGACACTCACCATGCTTTGGAACATGACTCCTATGTACATCATGCAGGGGCACTCAGTAGCACTGTTCATGTGATACCTCCCTTGGTGTTTGGGAGACACATGTATGCTAGGGATCACTGCAGTGGCTGTACTGTGCAGAGGTGCAGGTAACATATGGCTCTGCTGATCACAGGACACTACCCTAGAGAGGTGCCACTGGTGTGAACACTGTAGTTGTGCTTGGACATAGACTTGCCAGACTGCATAATACCCCACTATGAACTTAGATTAGCTATCATGCTATTACAATGTCCCGTGCCTACAAGCCATATGTATCCTGTTATTGTACATGCCAATAGACGATACCTTTGGTATGCATGATATGCCTGTTATGCTGTGTAGAATATCTGACATATCTACCTACAATACTATACATTACACATATTTTACATAGTATCCCATAATGCGAAGCATACTTGCACAGCGGGACCACCTTAGACATGTCATTGTCATTATATGTCCATACACATGCCTACTGTGACAGTATATCAACATATACTATCCCTGGCTATGGCACGTACTTGTTGGACATACCCTACCACTGACAGCGGGTTGTATGTAATTGTTCTGTTTAAAGCCCTCATGTAGCATCCCTTGTGGTGTCTGTGATGTGTACCTTGTGGCCCACTGCTGGACAAACAGTTTCTACAAGCTTAAGTATGCTCAGCAAGACATCACTACATAAATACCTTTTCCCACGTTATGCATTGCGGACACTTTTAATTAATGCAAACCAGGCTATAAATACGGTAGATAATTAATACAAAACATGCTATACATAAACTTACATACCGAGTGTTCTACATACCTTGTTATCGTTATGGACTTTCATCTCTATCTCTTTCACAATGCTTACACGGGTATTTTGTATGAGCATACGGTTTGAATTTCTGGCAAGTCTTCCTAATATACGTCGATACCTGTAACATGTGGTTTCCTGCCACCTATTGGTGTTTCTGAGTGACTAATTACTTGCATATCAGCTGTGCAGCTACTCCATTCGCCAATTACGTGGCAACAGTGGGGTATAATTGACTTCTGCACTTGGGCATTGCCTATTTGACCTACCTTAGGGGAGACGGCCTGTATTGTGCTTTGTTATGTGTAATTGCAACTGCTATGCATAGAGACAAGTATACTTTGGATTCATGTCCCCCGTGGCTTGTGTGTGACAGCTAGAATATGTGGTTCAACATGTGTGTGTGCCTGTCATCCCAACATCTGTTAATGGACTATCGCAAACAAAACCTGCAACATCGCCATTTGTTCCATTATACAACGGCTGCAATTTTGCATGGCACCTTTAATTGTGTCTCTCACAAGGTATGTTGACGGTTCTGCAGTTGTAATTGACTGACTGGATGTTTGTGCTGTTATTACAGTCTGTATTGCTATAGTTTCTAGTGTGGGGGATGTCGGTGGGTGTACGTAGCATATACAGGTTTGTGGGGATTGCATTTCTACATATTCCATATATATGTGTGTGGGCTCCGTCCCTAATTAAAGAGCTATCAGTTAGTAGACTTATGTTAAGGGATTGTACATTGGGCCGTTGTTAATTGGTTTCTATATAGTATGCAGGTGAGGTTGATACTTCCATACCTCCGGAATTGCAGCAATATGTAAAGGGATATGTCTACATGACAGCTATCCCGTGTATTTCTGTCCCAGATATTTGCAGTCATTGTGGTTGTGTTAGTAACAGAACCTCTTTGCCATGAGTTGCCACCTTTTCATATGGCCATTGTTGGACACTTCCAGGACACACAGCGGTGTTACAGGCCAACAGATAGCCACGGTCAGTACACAGGATAGCACATACTTTTTTCCTCAATGCATACCTATTGTTGTGGGGCTTTGGCTACTTATCATATTGCATGTAACATTCACATTTCTTACATACAGGCATAACTATTTAATGCTACTATTACATTATATATGGGACATATTAATATCCTACGTTCTTGGACATTTGCCCTTTGTAATGTTTTATGTCAGGGAGGGGCTGTCCCTCCTAATGTGGGACAGGTGGTAACCGTATGCCTACGGCTAGTTATACCCACACCTACCATAATGATCTACCTCCGAGTTGGCACTAACAGACACATGATACGGACACACACACACACACATTACAGTCACACGGGGATGCACACTGCACCCACAACATACACATACACAGACTACGGCACTCCCAAACACAGTTGAACACAGTACCTATGTGGACCGCAACACCAGCAGCAGTGACTAATTATCCATTCACATCATCATACTATTACTCGCGGTTGTACTGTTCCGGTACTGCGTTCTTTCGGTCTTTCAGCCTCATGGTTACACATGGCAGTATGTTACATATTCCATAGTTGGCGGTATCCTAATTATTTGTACCTCCAAGGTGTTATGAATGTCGTTGACCTATCTATATTAATTTGCAGATATCGCTGAATCCGTATATATCAACATATATCACTCTATCGCCCTTTCTATCTGTATTATATATATGTATATATGTGTACATATATATATATATATATCTATCTATATATATATATATATATATATATATATATATATATATATATATATATATATATATATATATATATATATATCTGACGGGGAAAGTGAGAGGCAAGCTACACTTTCATTGTGTACTTGTTGGTGTATATTGTTTCCTGGACTCCGCACGTTTGTGTCTGTACCTGTCACATTACACACTGCCATAGGTTAGGGTTGCCAGCTGTCCCACTCTGCAAGGGACAGTCCCTCTTTGGGCAGTTGTGCCCTGCAAAATATTTGTAAACATGGCAAATGTCCTGTGATTTTAGATCATACTTATTTCCTATAGTTGATGTAATAATCGCATAAAACAGTTATTATGTATCTGAACCAACAAACAGAATAAGTAAGTCAACATTACAAGAATGAGCTTTTATCTAGGCAAAACAGTGCAGTTCTGCTTTTCGTACTGGCCGGGTGTATGTGTCGGCCTGCAGACATCTGACGTATGTCCCACATTAGTCATTTGAAGAGGTGGCAAACCTCCCATAGGTACATCTTGCCTAGCAATAGTGTTAGGTGATTCGATACATGATTGCATGTTCTACAACTGGCAGTGGTCGTTTTACCCTTCAGAGCAGGCGCTATTAGTACAGGGGTGAGTAATGCTGGTGTCATTGACATCATTGACCATGATCTGCACGATATTCGGAGTAGCTTATCCCTGTTTCGCGCATATCCATATAGTCATATTTAAACATCGCTTACCAGCAGTGGGCAATGCATATTCCCGGTAACCTGCGCTAAACATGATCTGCTGATCTACATCCAACATGCATTACTCATGCCTTCGGGATTACGTTACATCCCTTGCAGGATGTGGGACCGGGAACATGCACGACAGTCACTGCATTTAACATATGGCCATCTGGGATTTGTACACGTGTTATGTCATTTTGTATGGAGTATACTACAGCTTTTACGCCATACTGCACTCACATGGGTAACTCAGTTAGTTTACATATCGATGAGTCCAGTTAATGGTATGTCCATGTGATGTTTACTGGATGTGCTCCGGCATTGGGTATGTATATCTCAGTGAGCCACACACAATACTGTGCTACACCTTCAAACGACCATGGGTGGAGCATGCTGGGGTGACGAGTACCTGTCATGGTTACACCTTATGCCTTGACACAACATCCATGATTATATTATGTGGAGCCCCTCATTAATGCAGCAGGGACTCTGTGCTGAGTGTGTGCAGAACAGTGCTTACACACATGTGCTCTCACGATTGCCTCTGCACCTGTACGTGACAGTTGGTTACTCGATGTTGTGGCGACAGCAGATACTGTTTGCCCCATTTAGTGTAAGGCCTCTGACAATCGTCCGTGTACCTACCGATGTACCTGGGAACCTATACACACAGCACAACCATATGCTGATAGGCGCATGTACTGTTCAGGTGTTGACATTCCTTGTTCCAATAGCTGTTGTGTGTACAATGTTTGAGGGCTGCCTATGTAGGATTCACACAGTGGGCCACCTATACATTACAATTTACAGGTGGTCATGCTTGTGTGCCATCCATTTTACTGTGTGTGCAGGTGGAGAGGTGTGTCAGTCCGTAGGGGCCTACACTGTCAGAGTATGTGCTATACATTTCCTCTTCGCCAAGGCGTAGGCATATTGGGCATGCCTCCATCTGCCTACTGGGGCTGGCACAGTGTGCTCATGTTCTGAATCCCTCTGTGCCTGTGATGGCCTTGGCAATTGTGGTGGGCTATGAGGGCCTTCACCATTTTGTCCCTGCTGCAGCTGTTTCTGCAGGATCATATTATGTAGCATGGCACATACTATGACGATGTGGGCACACATGCCTGGAGAGTACTGCAAGGCTCCACCAGATGTGTCCAAGCATGGAACCATGATTTCAGCATCCCGAACACACGCTCTATGATGATTCTGGTTTGTGCGTGTGGCTCATTATGGCGTTCTTGCATGGGTGTGTGGGCATTTCTGATGGGAGTCATCATCCACGGCTCCAGTGCATAGCCAGCATCCCCCACAAGGTGGCCATGTGGGATGTCCCCCCTGACAAATACCTGATACAGCTGTGAGGCATGCCAGATATGGGAGTCATGGTAGTGTCCAGGGCTGCCAGCACACACATCCATGATAATGCCCTGGGCATTGCACATGACCTGGCAGTTGATGGAGTGGAATCACTTGCAGTTTATGTAGCGCCTACCATGCTCACCGGGTGGTGACTTGATTTGTATGTGCGTGCAGTCTATCACACCCAGTGACTCTGGGAAGTGTGCCACACAGTGGAAGTGACGCATATTGCTGGCCAACTCCTCCTGAGTTTGGAGGAAGTATATATGCTCATTGGCATGTGGTAACATGGCTTCCAGGAACTGGTGCAGTACCCTGGATGCTGATGCCTGTGAGATCCCCATTATATCTCCAGTTGGCCTTTGAAAGGTACCTGTGGCTAGTATCCGCATGCTTACACATACCTTTGTGTCCACTGGGATGGGTTCCCCTCTGTTATTTCTGGTTCTCAGGCGTGGCTGGCACAGCTCCACTATTTTTTATAAGATGTCCCTGTCCACCCTGTAATGCTCTACTATCTCCAGATCATGTAGCCCCTGGTAGGTTACCTTTGGTCTGAACACTCTTCTCCTCCTCCGGGGCCTGCGATGGTTGTCGGCATCATCCTCCACAACACCGTCAGTCTCTAACATGTGCTGATGAATCACAGCTATGGCAGCTCCCAACATGTACATTTTAAAAGTTCCCCGTGTGTTTACACCTATGGTGCAGTGTTTGGGAATTCACAGGTGTGTGTTGGGTGCTTTCACAATTTATACTATTGTGCTTTGAACACCGATGATGTCATAGGGTGTACGATCGTAGCTACAAGATATCTTATGTGTTTTACTACCGGAACTACTATTGTGGTGCCTTTGGTGTTGAATTACATTTGGCTACCGTGGATTACCTCTTGACCTTCCCTTTACATTTCTGCATGTTCCACCTACCATTTTCTGGCATGCATCCAGCAGCCTGCTTTCATTTGTACTTCCCTAGACCTGGCGTATCTTGCATAATGTGTGCTGTTGCTGGTCTACTGTCAGTTTGATTTGCTCTGCTATGATAGATCTCCCATCTTTTCAATCCAATGCCTCCCCTCATTTCTTTGTATTCCGATGCATCCCCTATCCTGTTTTGCAGGTTTCTGCGAGCAGACTTGAGAGCTGCCGTCGATTGGCCGCCGTGAGTTGATTGGTTTTGATTGCTCATTAGTACGCCAATTACCTTACTTTGGCATTTCCTTCTTTTCTTCCCCTGACCTTCCTGTTTGTGCTATTGTTCGCACCGTGTGCATCCGCTTACTGGGTTTTGGGCATGTTTTTATCCCCGTACATATGTGCTTTTGGGCACCATGTGTGCTCTCAACTAAACGAGCCTATACCTTCCTCCCCACCCCCTGTCCTGCAGCTTTGCTTAGCAATGGCCAGGCCAGATTTGCATTGCTCCAATGTGCTTGCTGCTACGGTGGCACACCCCTTTGCTGATGTCATGTATCGGTGTTATAGCGCTGCGCCGTATAGTTCAACCTTCATCCGGCAGGACATTTGCTATTCAGTATTATCTGCCTCATTTGCATGGCATTGACTACTAATTCATAGTTACCGCGCCGAACACTGTTGCAGGCCCTTAGCAACCCTTGCACCTTGGTCGTGGTGTTCCATGCCTACCATTGTGTATTATGGTGTAAACCTGATTTGTATTACATTGCGATTTTATCACATTTTTATATATTTTTTTATGTTCCAGTTTGCGCACACATGCCCTGCGGTTGTACTATGTGTTACTGTGGACATGACATTAAATGTTGTTTTTTAGGTGTTGTGCATCTTTCCTTATGCCATTGGCTGTGTATTTAGCCATTGGAATATGTTAACTTTGTAATACATGAGTCTGGCCTGCTTCCATAGCTCCGATGTTCTGTTTGGGAAAATGTAAACCATGTTTTTTGGTTTACATTTCTGTGGGCTTACGCTACACCTGCACCACTTCATGAATCACTATCTGCCTTCATTTGCATGGTGCAACACTGTGCATAGGGTGATTAGCATACCTATGCTGAGGGCTGCGCAGTTCTGGCATACGCGGTAGTGCACGTGGTATTGGATCGTACCTGAATCGCTCGACGGCCATATTTGGCATTATTCTGCCTACGCTACACCTGCGCCTGGTGCAAGCTTCATGAATCCTGGGGAATGACTTTAAGACATTTCATTATGATACCTTTGTCAGACAAAATCTCATCTCTGTATGCAAAAATTAGGTTGCATTTTTTTGCGGTAAACTAGATAATTTTGATGGCCATCCTTGACTGATAAAGTGGTTGAGCCTTTGCAAAACTGGATCTGTGGCTGTGTGGTCTCTTACCTCATCAAGACATGTGGAAAAAAATTCTCACTTCCTTAACTTCAAAATCATCAAGCAATTGATAACCTTGATTGTCATTCTGTTCAGTGGTATTTCTGAGTGATCTGGATAATGTACCAGCAAGATAAAGAGGTTTGCCTTTCTTGTAGACAAGATTGAAATTGTTTTGTTTCAAAATTATGGTGTGCTTGGTAGCCTGCTTGATTTGTATGAAAAAAACAACTTTTTCTGGTCTTTTATGGTTTTATGGTTTATGGTTTCATGTTCTCACACAATATCTGAGATTGTTTTTTATTTATCTGTTTGTTATAATATTCAAATGTTACTGTCATAGGTATACATGTTCAAGTGCATTTAAGATTTGTATAAGGTGTTCAATTAATTAATTAATTAACTAATTAATGTGTAGCAATTTGCACTCTATTTGTTGTTATAGCAATATAAAGGAAGTGATGGCTTTAATTTTATTGACTCTGAAGAAGCCCATGTAACCAAGGGTTAAAGCACTTAGTCAAATAGTTGACATTAAAGTGTAACATTTGGTTTTACCACTGGCGTGGCTTGGGTTTATTTTCATTTATGTTTCTAAGATTGAAATTGTACTTTTGCAATCTCAGCATCATATATTGCAGTCTGGCTGGAGCTAAATGCATCGGCTTACTCGGCATTGTGACTAATGGTCGGTAGTCTGTTTCAATGTGGATAGGTCTGCCATAAACATAATCATGGATCTTCAAATATGCAAACTCAAGTGCCAAAAGCTCTTTTTCAGTCTGGGTGTACTGCTCTTCTGTTTGGGTAAGAGTTCTTGATGAGTAGGCAACAGGTTGATCCTCTTGTAAAATAACTGCACCACGACCAAATTTCAAAGCATCACAGGAAAGTGTCACTGGTTTGTGAACATCAAAGTATCTGAGCATTGGCAGACTGGCAATTCTCTTCTTCAGGACATCAAATGCCTTCTGGTGTTGTCCTGACTAAGACCAGGATACAGCTTTATGTGTCAGATCTCTGAGTGTTGCTGATAATTGGCTCAAGTCTGGAAAGAACTTGCCTAGGTAGTTGACTATGTCAAGAAAACATTGCAGGGCTTGAACATTGTCTAGATCTGACATTGCAAGAATGGCTGTTTGTTTTGAAGGGTCTGGTCATAGGCCTGTGCTTGTAAATAAAAGAGAAACATAAGCAATTTCTTGTAGCCTGAAATGGCATTGGTGTGGACTGAGCTTAAGATTCACTTGACTTGCCCTTTCTAGACCTTTTCTGAGGTTTCTGTCATGTTCTGCTTCATCACAACCTCCTACCAGTATGTTGTCTACTATATTAGCACAAGGATAGCCAAAAGAAATTGCTCCATTGCACGCTGAAAGACATCACTTGCAGAATTTATCCCAAATGGAAATCTCAAAAATCTGTACCTGCCAATGGAGTACTGACTGTAGTGAGCATTGAGGATTTTTTTGTCAAGCTAAATTTGCCAAAAAGAACACTTTGCGTAAAAAATAGTGGCATTTGGCATACAAGCTGTGGCTTCTTTGACTGTGTGCATTGGTTGATGAGGTCTTTTTAGCACTTTGTTCAGATCTAGTGGGTCAATATATATTCTGATGTCATCTGAGCTTTTCTTATGAGCATCCACCATGGAAGATACCCATCAGGTTGTACTTTACACTGGACAAATTCCTTATCTCACCATTTTGTCTAACTCAGTTTTGACAATGTCCAGCATGGCTATTGGAACTTCACGTTCTGGCCTAATAACTGGACTGACCTCTGGGTCTAACTTCATGGAGTACACAACTGGAAGTTTGCCTAGTTTGTCTTGGAAAAGATCAGCATAGGTAGAAAAAAATGTGTTGGACAAAATTAGAGTAGTGGTCTTTTAAGCTAACATGGTAGACTTCCGTATTAAATGAAATCAGTCCCATTTTCAAAGAGTGACTCAGCCCTAATAATAACTGAACATGTCTCTTGACCACATAAAATAATAAGTCATAGCTTCTTCCTGCAGAGTAACATGAAAGCATAACTGAGCCTTTGGTTGAATTTCTTTACCTTCATTGGCAACAAATTTCGCACACCTTGCCGAATCAAGCCTTTCACTTTTACATATACTCTGGCAAATGTTTCTGCAGACATAACATTGCCCTTAGAACCTGTGTCAACTTGGAGCTCTGTGGGTTTGCTATTTGTCCAAACAGTACAAATACTTCATTCTTTGCCCTTAAATGTATTGCGTTGTCTGTTTCATGAAGCACTAACGCACCATCAACATAAAGAGTGGTTGACAATCCTACTCCATAGCTTTCTAATTGATCAACTCATCTCTTAAAATGTTCCCTTTTAATAAACGAGTGTCCACATTATTTTGACTTACAAAATCTTTTGAAATGATTCCATTTATTACATTTGTGACATTGTTGACCAAAATCTAAACAAAAGCTAAATGCTTTTCCCTTTTAGATTCATGATTGCCACCACAATTATGACAGTTGACAATGAAACCAGGTTGGGGCCCATGCTTTGAGTGTGCTGATTCATGCTTGTGCTTCACTGAGGCTGTGCAAAGTCTGGAATGTGCTAGAAAGTTTGAGGTTTACCAGAAGGTGTGACAGGGCTGTAAAATGCTTGGTCCTGTTTCTTTTAATAACATGCTGCATACTGTCAACATGAGCTTTATCAATATACTTTCTAGAGCTGCTCTCATTTGTAAGCATATTTGTGTGCTTTTCTGTGAGATTGTGTATCTGACAAATCCCAACAGCCTTATTCAAAGTTAATTCACTGTCAGAAAGCAAAATCTTTCTCACGGGATCATCTTTTATACCACATACAAGACTATCCTTTATCAACTTATCCCTTAAGTCACCAAATCTGTACGTTTTAGCTTTATTTCTGAGGTCAAATGTATGCTGCAAAAGTTTCGCCAGGCTTTTGATCCCATGTGTAAAATAA
The DNA here is from genome assembly GCF_019279795.1 of Protopterus annectens. Lineage (NCBI taxonomy): Eukaryota > Metazoa > Chordata > Ceratodontiformes > Protopteridae > Protopterus > Protopterus annectens. The sequence goes on from NC_056731.1 coordinate 1,071,532,867, forward strand.
ATGCCTTTCCATTGTAACATTTGTCTGGGGGTTACACATTTCTCTAAATTTATGTTTTAAGCACTCAGGGTCCTGGCTTGACTCAGCCTGTACAACAGTATGATGGTTTTCCCCCTCTCTAGCATAAATAGCAGGTGCATACACAAATGAACATTCCCTTTTTATAACTTCTGACCTAGCTAAATTAAGCAGAATATATGTCTTTGTACGGTCATCTTTATCAGAAAATGCAACTTGTATGAAAATGTTGTACTCTTGCTCAAACACTCTCCAGTTCTCCACAATATTACTGTCCAACACAAGTAAACTGGGCTTTCAAAATCCATATGCCATGCCAACAAAGTATACAAACACACTGAAAATATGGTCCTTGTAATTATGTACAAACAAACTGTGCTGTGAGTTTGTAACAACATCCAAATCCACAATAAATTATTTGAAATACTTTACTTTGCAAAATATGCTCTGTAATGGCTGTACTCTATGAAATATGCCTTGTAATGGCTGTACTTTGCAAAACAACTTCACTGTAACACTGCACAAACATGCAAACACTTTGTACACTTCTGACAATTCAGACTTATTTGCTTAATATGAAAATACATATGCTTTGCAAAAAACGCTGCTGATTCTCTTTATTTTATTCATTTTATGCCATTCAGACTTTATTTCAAACATTTCCATAGTAATTTAAATATTTTTTATCAATACTGTACATATTTGTTTATGCAAAAATTATTCAGAACATTCCATATGCCCTATTTTATATTATACGGAAAGAAATAGTGCTGAGCAAGATTTATACCTGAAATTTGTTTCTGACCTGTTTTATGAAGTATGCACAGTTTTGGGATGGTCCACTGCTGTATATTTCACCAGCATCTGGATAAGTGCTTTAAATTGTTTTCGCCAAGCCATTTTAAACTTCATGCCCCTTTGGTATGAAGCTTCTGACTTCAGGCCATTTTAGATATGCTGCTTCTGGTACCATGTCCTTTTAGACATGCCACTTCTGTCACCATGGCACTCATTTTTCTCTAATACAAATAATAAGAAGGCTTGGGCTTTCATTCAGATGCCTTAGTATATACAAATACATCAGGATGGATAGCAGCATTTTTAAATACAAAAGAAGTAACTAACAAAGAGAGCTTACATACATACATGTTTGCATCTCAACAGCTAACTACAAAATGGCAGTCAGGCTCACACATGCTCAGTACTTATGATCTAGTGCAATCCCTTGGAGTGTTTCTTAAAAATATATACACATACGTATTGTTCTTTACTATCCAAGTAGCTAAATGAGTAGAGTGGCAGTCTACAGTTCTGTAGGCCCTGGGTTCAAGTCCCTAACATATATGTTGAATGCAACATAAAATGTCTTTTAAATTAAAATCAATATTTTTATATTTGGCAGAGCTGTGCAGTGCTAAGCACTGCTTAAATGTGGTTGATGTCAACTCTACCATGCATGGTTCAAAGCTGTGCAACATACACACATGTAGGGCTAGCACTGAGCTTCACTGTATCCACCCACAAACTCACACATCACTGTCAAATGCAGGTTACCTATAGACACACATAGCACAATTTCATGGTCCACCTTGCCTGCTTCCCTTCTAGAGTCACACATATGTTGTCAATCTTGTAGGTCAGCCTTGGCCTCCTGCATCCCCACACAACACCCTGTACAAACAATGATACCTGTGCCACATCCCTGTCATTCTCATCATTGATGCAAAGAAATGAAGGTATGTGTCTGATGCACAGGGTGCCTATATAAATTAACATGTACTTGTGTAATGCATTGTTTAGTCATGCCACTTGTAGTGGTTGCTGAGAGATACTATATGCTGACAATTGTAATGCGTAAGCCCCATAATTTTGTGTACCTTATGTTGTAGGATGTTGTAATGACTGTATACTTACACAATGAAAGAAGTGTCACAGAGCTGTTTATGTTTCTGTTTCAGGATTTTGTTGGGCACACCAATGGAAACACAGGAGCAAGACAGCCATGGACATCACAGCACAGGATAGACTGCCTGCACATAAGAAATATGTCCTCAGCAAGGTACAGCACTATAGGTGCATGGCTGCATTGTTCCATATGTGGACAATGGCCTCTTGCAGCATACTCATGCATCCTTAATATGTGAAAAGGTCTTATATCCTTGATAAGTGTCACCAAGGTGTTGGGAGTTATCACATGCAAGCTATGGTGTTGGGAAAGACCCATCTTCACATTTTCTGTGTTCAGTACAGAAACTTGTGCGACAACAGCTACGATTCTCGTGTTCTACATCCCATGGTGTAACCTGAACATGATGTGTGTCACAGCAGATGTGTGCTTCACATGTATGGGGGACCTATTATATATAGAGTGTACTGTCTGTGTGACATACCTGCCTCTGCAATATGTAGTATTTATACCACAGGGATGGTGCAGGTGTGCAGGTCAGGTAAAACATGTGTTAGTCCTAGTCCTGTCATGGATACATGGGAGGTACATCGGGGGATCTGACACCTCCCTGTAGGGCATCCATACACATCCCCTACAAAGCATTTATGAGACAGACTACACATGTACAGTCATGGCATGGACTCCATAGGACATGTTATCCACAATGTGTATTGCAGTACCATGGAACCTGTGTGGCTGCTACAGTTGTAGGATATGCCTATGTAGTGACATAGCAAGAGTGCCATTGTACAAAATGATACGAGTGATGAGTGCCACCTTCAGTATGGCAATGACGGTCCGGGAGTTACATCACAGACTTGTCTGTTTGTGATGTACAACACTGAATGCATCCCCACATTTCACCGACCACTGAAAGTCAAAGGCTACATTTCTCCCTATGCCCAAATATCCATGACTAATGGTTCAACTGTGGTGTGGTGTGTGGGCATGTCTATATTTCCCAGGGGTGGATGACTTTCCAACGGACAGTAGTGTGCAGTCATTGGCATTTAATATTTGTCAGTGACTCAGACAACAACTGAGTGTGTGCCACAGGCCATCATGGTTAACTGTTTGTTCTCTGTGGGATTCAGTGTTAGCTCCTGATATGCAATCACTTGCTAATGTAGACAGTCAGAGGGCAGTGACAGTGGCTGTGACTGCAGAGATGGAATGGCTGGAAGGAATACACCATCAGTGATGTCTGGGGAAATCTACTGGTCACTGACGTCATTGCAGCTTAGGTCTCCCAATGCTATCTTCCCAGATTATGACTGTCAGACACTTGCCAACCCAACAGCGAATGTAACACTCAGTAGATAATCTACACAATTTTCAGCAAGGCCTGCTGGCCTAATATTGTCAAGCACCTTGTCAGGCCAAGGTAGGTAGAGTGAGTAATATTCCCATCATCCATTGCATAGAGTAACAATCAATGGGGTCCACCAGTTAGAGTCAGTAGGCATGATTTGGCTTTGAGCATAGCAGATGGTGTGTGGCCCAGTGTCAGTAGGTGTATGACAGTGTTACTGCTCATATCCATGCTAACTCTTTTCATGGCATTCCATGTCACATGATTCAGAGACCTGGGGACACTGCTTGGCGCTACATGCTAGTTGTCCTTTGTGCAACTAAGTATTGCAACTGCTTCCAGCATGTTCCAAGAAGAGAGTCATCCAAGGTGTGTGTACAGAGTGCAGACAAGCACATTAGGGAAGTGTAATATGAATGCCTTTTGAAGATAAAGTGGGAGTTTCACACAGGCACTCTGCAGCTGCACATTACCCAAGCGGTATGTCCTGGAAGGACACAATTACATTGTAAAGACTGTGGAAGGCAGGGAGTCCACAGAATAGATGGTGCCTGGCAATTATTAATGCTGGCCTCACTGACATGACTCTCACATAGGATACCATGCTCTGATATGTTTTCTGTCATCACACTCAAAACGGTACTATGAAGCCCATGATGGAAAGCAGGATACACCCTGTTTGTTCATCCACATAGCTGTCCCACATCATGAAAGGCTCTATAGGCTTCACATACCCTTTCCCCTTTGCCTTGATTAGCAACCTGGGAAATCAGTTGGCTTTTGTATGTGTTATGCCATCTGTTCCACGGTTGGTAGTATGTCATTAGGAAACTGACAAGAGGGGTATTAGCACCACAATATAATGTACAATGTCCATTGACATAGATGTTTAGTCTTGCTGTAACAATCAACATACTACTGGTGAGCCATCATAGGTGACACTTTTACAGCACTTCATGCATCCTGACCTTCAACACATTACTGGTGCATATCTGCATGCCATGGCTGTGAGACCTACTGCACCAGACTGACCAACTTTGACCAATGTGTGTCCACCTGCACATCTTCTAGGCATGTCATACTCTACAGGTATGTACCAAAAACATATGTCTGTGTTCCCACACGATACCACACAACAACCAGTATGTTGTCTAGTTGCTTGACTGGCATTGTACCCTAGTGAGGCCAACGTAATGTCAGCAAAGTTGAACAAGCCCAATATGCATGCATGGGCATCTACATCTTCACTGCAAGGTGTGCCTACAAACACTGTATTTCAGGCTGTCAACCCCAAGGGTGTGGCAGCTTGACCCTGCTTTTGAAGGACCTGCTGCTGAGGTGTTCGGAGTGTCCCTACCCCACTACTCCTATGACAAACACAAAGTGTGACAGATGTGACTGCATTTCCACCTTTTGTCATGGTGTCTCCAACAGCAGTCATTACATAAAGCAATGATCATTATTCCAACATGCACAGCTCACATCCTGCACCACTGACACTCACATCATGCATACCTGCATGTGTGCAGCTCCTTACCAGACACATTGGCAAACATACGCCTCAGAACATCCTTCCTCTGGAGTGCACAGTACACATAATACTGCATGCAACACTCTGTAAGCAGTCAAACACCCAAGGCAAAACATAAAATTACACCTCTTAGTCAGAGGTGGTTACATTGTGAGGCACGTTAATGATTGTGTTAAGTGTCTACATAGGGGACAGGTCACAGATAGCTGCATGTGGCTTGAAACAATAGGCCTTACTACACATTGCTGCAAATTAAGGGATATCAGTGAATATAATGTTGACATCATAGTTCCTGCAGGTGCCTATGACTTGGGACATACATCACCAGCCTTTCTGCAGACAGATAACTGTGCTTAGCCACTCTATGTCTCTTGCAGATATATACATATCTTTTGGCTGCGGTTGACAGTCACCTGGGATGATGGCTCCACACACATGTAAATTGATGGAAGTCAGTAATTGCCTAAGCATGTGTTGTCATTGTCAGGTGATCTACTACGTCTGCCTGGGACGGCTTGCTCAGCAGACATCAATGCTTCACCAGTGATGGTGATTATCTCTTACCTTTGAGAAATGGAGCAATGGCCATGGTTACTGACACCACCACAAGGCATCTTAGATGCACTGTTCATGGAAAGGTTGGCAATGAGAACAACATCTGTGTAGAACATCATGGTTATGCTGCTACATGGTGCTACATGGTGGGTATGGCAACACTGAACCTCACTCTGTGTAATGTGCCTCCTCCCTAGATTATGCAGGCATGTGTGCAGTCAAGGGAATCTGGTTCAAGGTTGTGTCCATCTACATCTTCACACCTAAAAATGACAGTGTTCAAGATAATGCAGGTAGTGTATACATACTCATTAAGGACAGATACTCATCCAGATTTTGTGAAACACTGTGATTACCCAGAGACAATGCAGGTGCATTCAGTACTGAAAGGGCTCATAATCAAACAATAGCTGGCTACAGGAGCAGCTCCATGTACCCAGACACCCATTGTGCATATTTGTATGTACATGTGTCTATCAAGATGTATCATTACACCATATTGTGGGGTGGCATTAAATCCGAGTGCAATATGAGATGATAGGAATTGCATGTTTTTACACCTGAGTGCCTTTCACAAGCGCAAGTAACTTTACAGTTTTGTTTTAGATCCACTGTTGAAAAATAAGTTGAAAAAGTCACTGAGCTTTATCAGTTACCTTCTTAACTTAGGTTTCAACGTGGAGTTATGTGATGCTCATATTGGACTTTTTTTAGAAAATGGGCTTGCAATCCTATTATCTTGTACAGATGTTTTGCAAAGTTGCATTCACCTGAATCCTGAGCTGCTGTTTGTGATTTTTCTTTTTCTGATAAAGCCTACTTTTTAAAGCTGATCTTTCATTCCATTAGAAACTTCAGCATGCTGGTAATTTTGTCTGATAAAGCGCTTCTCCTGGTCTTGGTTTGTGTTCAGTTAGTACTTTTGTACTAGTTGCTATCAGTTCAGAACTGTAACCCTGTCTCCCAATATACCATTGCCATAGCAACCCCTGCTCTCGAAATCTTCACAAGAATAAGATGTAACTGTACGTGTGGAAGCAGTTTACTGAGAAGTAAAATTTGATAAACTGAGTATTAGCAACATGGTCCTGATATTTCCAACCCTTTATACATATTTTTTATTCATTAAGCTGACTGCCGAAAGTGCTCATATTCACTAATAACTAGATAGCAGCACTGTTAATCCTGATGCCAGCATAAAAGCTACCATTATAAAATGTAGACCCTGCCAGGACTGACCAAAGGCATTACCAGCAGAAAAAAAATTGTAGCAAATTGCCTCATCACTTGTAACAAGCAAATAGCTTGCAATTACCACATACAGTGCTTCAACCATTACCGCAACCACAATACTGGCATTGCGATCTTGCAGTTACAGAAATCAGTGCTACTTCTGCATTTCTGAAATATCAGCAACTTCTTTCAGGTGTTCTAACTTGTTTCAGGCATCCTTGGTCACATAGCATTCACTTGTCCCTCCTGCCCTTTCAGTTTCCTTGCCCTGATCTTTAATGCCTCCATGCTTTCTTTCCTTTAACTTTACCTTGAATGAGTTATTTTGTTTTAATGGTGTCATGTATGCAGCTTAACTTTTTTAATAAGTATTTTGAATTTTTGAGCAACTGCTCAAACCAGTAAGGTTTTTGTTAGGATTCCTCAAGGTCCTAGAACAAAACACTGAACAGTACACCATCATGTTATCATGTACATCAGACTCCTGCATCATGGGCCTCCACATCTTTATAATGTGAGTGGAAGTGATTTAGGGATTATTTCTTTAGATCATTTTGATGCTCATATGCAAACAATTTATAAGAAGGCATACTATATGTTCTATTATTAACAGAATAATCTAATTAAATTAATTTATAGGATAAACATTCAGAACATTTAGATGTTGTGCCTCAATGTACATGTTTGACTATTGATGTACAATCCATTAGTAACACATGCATATACAGAAGGTTGAAGAAAGGAGAAAGGGGGAACAGGGGCTAGTCCTAATTAGGACCCTGAGTGTGTGAGTGTGTGCATGTATGGGAGTGAGAGAGTGATCAGTCACATTATTTTACACTCGTTATGCAGCTGTTTAGCGAGTGTAAAACAAGAAATAAAGCTGACAAAAAGTGTGCATGTGTGTATGTCTATGTTTCTGAGTCTGTGAGTGGATGGATGTTTTGCAACTACAGTAAGAAGGGAAAGAAATTTAATTCTGTCAAGAGGTGGGGAGGGGAAGACTTGAGGTTGCAGGTGTATAGTATGGTGAAGGGGACTAAATTGAGGAAAGGGAGAAGGTGTAGAATATACTTTATAGTAGGTGGGTGGGGGAAAATGCATAGCTTGAGGAAGAAGTTCATAGGTTCATAGGTCCATAGGTGTATACTAGGCTAATGGCCCTGGGACCTTTAGAAGCCTAGCCCATAGAAGTGCCCTGGCATTATATCGCCTGTCGTTAGTTCCCAGTGCCTCTATCAAGAAGAGCCACTGGAATAATCCCCGGGGTGAACTTTCTATTTCCCATCCACTCATCAAGTTTTCACTTGAAGAGGGCTAGTGAGATGCGCTGCTTGTCATGTATGGGAAGTCTATTCCAGAGCATGGGTAGTCTCTGGGTTATGAACCTATCCCTCCAGCATGTTCTGTTGATTGTGGTAATGAGGTTGAGGTCTCTGGAGCATGTGGTGTGGAGGGATTAGGATTTCTTTAGATGTACCATTTCTAACAAAGCTGGGTCAGACATGGCTTTGTAAGTCAAGCAGAGATTGCCTCTTAGTAGATGATATGAGACAGAGAATAGCTGGAGTTTTTTGAGTCTGTTCATGTAGGATATGTGTTTAAGGTCTAGGAACCTCTTCATGACGTACTTTTGTGGCCTCTCCAGCTGTTGCATTTATCTAGTGAGGTACATTCGAAATGGGGCATTATACTCTATGAGTCGTCTAATGAGAAAAGAGTAGAGAGAAATGATGACCTCTTTTTTCCTGGATGCAAAACCCTTGGTAATGAAATGTGCCACATAAAAGGACTTTCTGACCACAGTGGCAATGGGGTGGTCGAAGGAGAGGTTGCTGTGAACCTGTGTCCCCAGATCTCTTATAATGCCTTCAGTGTTCAGTGGGCTCCCATCGATGTGGTAATTAGTGGGAACTGAGTTTTTCCCAAAGGGAATGCTGACGCATTTTTTGGCATTAAGCTTAAGGCCATGGTTTCAACACCAGTCATTGGTCTCAGTGAGGCATTTCTGTAGAATGTCTGCATCACTTGGGGAGTTAGTAATGGCTCCCAGCTTGCAGTCTACTGTGAATTTGGTCAGCCAGAGTCTCACTGTGTTGGCCTGGTCTTCTGAGAAGTAGATGCCAAACAGGAGAGGACCCAGGACCAATCCCTGTGGGGCTCCACTCATGACTGGTCGGCAGTCTGACTTGGAGTCCACTATTTTCACACTGTGGGTTCTATCTGTGAGCCAATTTGCAACCCACCTGACTATATAGGGGTTTATGCCTAGTTTGCTGAGTTTATCAATACTTCCTGAGTGAGGAATGGTAGCAAAGGCCTTGGCCTGATGGAGGTAGGCTGTATGAACTGCCTTATCTTCATCCACTGCTCTGGTGACTGAATCAAAGAAGTCAACTAGGTTGAGCAGACATGATCTACCTTTCACAAAACCAAATTGCATGGGATCTAGAGTTTGTAGATTCTCTATATCCTTGTTAATTAGGTCCATGATGATTCACTCCATAGCCTTACATATCAGACTTGTCAGGCTAATGGGGCAATAATTTCCAGGATCTGTAGTCGCTCCTCCTTTATGGAGAGGGATGACTGTAGCAGTGCACCATTCAGTAGGGACAACGCCTGAGGTGAGGATGTGAGTGAACAGAGCACACAGATGTGGTGCCATTTCACTTTGCAATTCATGTAGAACACAGCCAGAGATATTGCCGGGTCCCATGGAAGCTGTATTCTTGGCCTTAGACAATGCAGCTTTAATCTGTGCTGCAATAATGTTGGGTGCCTGGCATTCATCTGGTATTGAGATTGGTCCTTTAGGGGGGAGAGAGTGGTGAATTTGGCACTGAATCTGTCAGCCAGTATATTGGCAATATCTGTTGGCTCAGTATAGGAGGTGTAATCACAACATCAACCATTTCATGATAAAGCTTTTGGATAAAATCCTTTATCAGTATAATGAATTAACTTAAGAACTCATTTAAATAGTAAAATAAAACAAGCACATGACATCATACAGCCAATACAATTATTTAAAAAGCAATTATCTTAAACACATTTGCCTATACTTTAAAATAGTTTTTTAAAGAGACCATCTTATTTATACTGGGGGTCATCTTCAGCATTTAAACATAAAATCCAGTCATATTCCCTAACCTCCAGTTTATTATTCAAATCTTCACCTCTTAGGTCTCTAAAAACCACATCCAAAACCATAAAAGAATAATAAACTGGAGGTTTTGTTACTTGGGACTGTTTTCTTGTGACACTTGATATTGTTTCACTTTTAACCGTGATCCCCAGGAATATGGTATATCTGCTATTAGAGATTTGCTGGTGGAAGTAGGTGGCAGTAATGGGTGAGAGATTGAGACTATTTGTGAGTTATTACAAATAGTCCTTGATAATAATTTCTTTTTGTTTGAAGATAATTATTATCATCACTTAACAGGTGTAGCTATGGGTACAGTGATGGGCAATACATATGCAAATTTCACTTAAAAATGGGAAGATGAATATATTTTTAATAATCCTTTATATGGTTCTAATGTTTTATTTTTCTGAAGATTTATGGATGATATTTTTCTCATTTGGAGTGGTAATGAGCAGGAATTAATACAATTTACTGATTATATTAACTCCACTACTAGCTTTTTAAAGTTTAAGTTGACCTATTCAAGTTCTAGGATAAACCTTCTAGATGCCAAACTTTTTGTAAATGAAGTAGGATTGAATTCAACTGTGTATAAAAAACAATTACATAAAAATAATTATTTTAATAGGCAGAGTATGCATGGACAATTTATATTTAAAAGTATTGTAAAAGCACAGTTTACTTGGGTCTCTAGACTTAATACTGATAATACACTTTTATCATCTCAGTTACAGTAAATGAAGGAATTTGTTGAAAAGGGTTATAATGAATGTTTGTTGGAAAATGTTTACCATGATATATTTGCTGAGAGAAATGACAGATGTAAACCTTATCTTACTTCTCCACCATCTGAAGTTATTACTGGGATAGGACTAACAAATTGTTTTATGTTACAACATTTAATAGGGCTAGTAGAAGAATAGAAGACATAATAAGGGAAAATGAGTGTATCTTGTTGACCCTCCCCAAGTTAACTCAGTATATAAATTGTTCTCCCAGATTCTCATATAAGAATTGCCCAAATTTAAAGAGCCGACTTTGTTAAAAAGATTTTCATCAGCAAAAAAGAACAATATCAAGTAAAATTGGGACTGTCCCCTGTTATAATTGCTGTAGCTGTGCTTATATAAACAAGGATGGATGTTTTATACACCAGAGTACTAATAAGATGTACTTTGTTAAGCATTATGCTAATTGTAATACTGATAACATTATTTATTTGGCCACCTGCAGGATTTGCCCTGCATTTTATGTGGGGAAATCTACTCGCCGATTAAGGGATAGAATGGTGGAGCATAAATCAGAGATACGTAGAAGGATTTGTACAAATGCTTTGGCTCAACATATAAGTGAAAATGGTGATGCCTATAATTTTTCTTTTAGGGTTTTGTATGTGGTTTTTAGAGACCTAAGAGGTGGAGATTTGAATAATAAACTGGAGGTTAGGAAATATGTCTGGATTATACGTTTAAATGCAGAACATGCCCCCAGTATAAATAAGATGGTCTCTTTTAAACCTATTTTAAAGTACAGGCAAATGTGTTTAAGATAATTGCTTTTTAAATAAGTTTATTGGCTGTATGATGTCATGTGCTTGTTTATTTTACTATTTAAATGAGTTCTTAAGTTAATTCATTATACTGATGAAGGAATTTATCTGAAAGCTTTATTATTAACCGGTTGATGTTGTGATTACTCGTGTTTGCATTCTTGTTACTTTTTTAATGTGTTATTACTTTACCATGCTCTGCAGTTGCCTTGAATCAGTATAGGAGGTATCATTGTGCAGTAACTCAGAGCAAATCTGGGTATTGCCATGGAGATTCTTGATATAACTACAGAAGGCTTTGTGGTTGTTTTTAGTGTCTGCTGCCTTCCCTTCATAGCTGGATTTGGAAGTTTTGATGAGGGATCTCAACTTTTTGTTGAGGCTAATAAGGGAATTTTTAGTTTCGTCCTTCTGTTGTAAAGTTTATTAATGGCAGGGGACTACCAGACTGGCTTCCCTTTTTTGGAGGAGAGCATCTAGGTTCTGTTGGGTATAGCTGTTTCCATGTATTTATGTACTTGCTCGTACAGTGGATTGGTGTATGATTCAGCAGTCAAGCATCTCTTTTCCATTGACATGGGTGCCGTGAAGTTAGCCACCTCTGTTTTTAGGAGTCCAAAGTCAGCTTTGAATAAGTTTTTCATAGTGGATACCTTTGCAGGGTGGTGTGGGTGAGATACGGATTTCCATGATGATTGGTTTGTGGTCAGATCTAACCAGGGAGGAATTGACTACTGGTGTAGAGCAATGGTTGCCCATGTTAGTAATAATCAGGTCAAGGGCATTGCTTCCTCTAGTGGGGCTAAGAAAGAGCTGGTCCAGGACATTGGAATTGATGAATTCCAGGAGGCACTGGGCCAGTGCATTGGTGCATGAGTAGTTTTCCCAGCTGATGGAGGGGTAGTTGATGTCACCTTGTATAAGAGTGTTGGGTTGGATCGTAATAATTTCCAGGGTGATTAGGAATGTGGAGTGAGAGTCTTTGGACATGGTTGGGGACCTATAGGAGGTTACAATTTGAATCACTGTCTAACCCAATGTTAGTTGTTCCTGGAGTATCTCAGATGCATTATGCTGGGCTACTAGTCTGGAGGTGTGCATATACTTTATGAATATGGAGTTACCACCACCTTTGGAGCTTCGGTCCATGTTCTGGGGCCGAAAGTTGTGGAATGAGTTGTAGCCTGGTAGTGCAGGGGTCCTTTCTGCTGTTTTAAACCAGGTCTCCGATACAGCACAAATGTCAATGTTCTCCATTTTGAAGAGTGCTTCGAGCAAGTGCATCTTGAGACTTAGACTTCTAGTGTTGAGCAGCACTACCCTCAGATTGCATTTATTTATAGCTGTTACAGTGGTAATTTGGTCTTTGGAACACTGCCTAAAAAGGCACTATAGGGGGGGGGGCAAGATCCTTAGCCAGTAGCCAGAAACCCAAGGGAGACAAATGCAAACCATCTCTGGCAAAGCATCACGATTTGTCAGTCATGTCATCCAAAGCGGATAGATACTGGATCCCCTTAGAATGACACCAGAAACTTAGCCAATTGTTGAAGTCAATCATTTTCTGTTTGTATTGTGGTATTATTCTGGGTGATGGTAGGATGCTGCTCAGGGCTAGGGTCATACCTATTTGGGTCACATAATCTGAGACTTCCACCATGTCTCTTTTCATGTAGTCCAGGGAGGTGCATCTCAGGTCATTCACACCCACATGGACAATGACAGAGTCATACTTGTACTTGTTTTGGAGTGACATGCGTGCGTGTGTTATGCTTTGGATTCCGGCGCCTGATAGAGAGCTGACTGTTACCCTGTCCTTATTCAACCTAGTGAGTGGGACATCAGTGTGCCTCACTATTGAGTCACCTATGATTATTGTATTGGGCAAGCTGTTTTGCCTTAGGGGCTTAGGTTGAGGGGAACACTGTGTAGGTGAGCTATGTGTCTTGTGGTTTGTGCTGTATTGTGGTGGTTGAGTGCATTTCTGCCTTGGAGGCCTCTTCTGTTTGGGTAGATTTGTACTGAGAGCCTCCGTCAAGGTGGGTGTGTGGTTTGTGTTTTTATGTCAGGGCTGTGTTGGTGGATGTTCTGGAGGGCTACGTATTCCATGTGGTGTGGTGCAGGTGTTGACCTTCTCCTCTTGACCAGCTATTCTGGTCTTGGTTGGAGAATGCAGGGCATCCACTTTGGAGATGTAGGTGCATCTTTCACAAGTCTGAGTGTTGGAAGGTAAGAGGAGAGGGTTGTCTGTGTACATGAGGCAGTTGCTTCACTGCCTCAGAATGCTCAAGTTCACCAGGTTAATAAGAAAAAGCACAGGAAACTGACCTTTAGGCATAGCAGGAGGGATGGTCATCATTACTACTATAGAGCTGTTTCCTTATAGAACGTCTAGTGCTGATAACACTTATGTCTGCTACAATAATTGCTACAAAAAGCCTGATGAAGTGCTGGTGAATAAGCTAATTAAAGTGCAAGAGAGAAGATAAAGTTGAAGTGATAGAAACTGCCCAAACAGCTAATAAACTACAATTTCAGAGCCAGAAACAACTCATCTTGTGGTAGATAGGCTACCTAGTGCTTACCACTCCCACTGATAAGCTGGAAAGCTTCCCTCTAACACAAAAGGGTCTGGGGAACTCAGAAACTTACAAAACAGTCCCAGATAAAGCAAATCTGTATCTGCACTACTGTAGTAACAGGAAAGGTGGAGAACAAGCTTAGAACTTTTTTTCAGAAAAAAAAAACAGTTAACTTATAGCTGGAATACCTCAAAAAAGGTTTAAAACCATGCAGCTGAAGCTCTGGATGCCACAGAGCTGAATCTAGACTATACTACTCAATTTTAAGTTTAAGAACTCAGTAAGAAACAACTCACAGTAAAGCACAGATTAATCACATATAGTCAAAAGAACAACACTTGCAGTATGAATAAATACAGTGAAAACAGCAACGAATTGCAGCAAAATGCAGCCAAACAGAAATGAATTGTAGTAGATAGCAAAGAAATATAGTTAAACAGTAGATTGCTTTGAAAAAATAGCTCACAAATCACAACAGTAACAGACAGCACCAACAAAGCAACGAATCAGTACAACACTGTCATCAGTTTAGTGAGGTTACCAACAAGCAGTAATAAATATGGCAAATAGCAAAAGGAAGTCGAAAGAGTTACATTTTTTTTTTTTTGTTATCGTAGAAAGTGAAGAGACAGAAAATAATGAGATAATTCAAGGTTCAGAAGCTAAAGGAGTAGGCCTTTGCTAAGTTTTCACTATAAACAGTAGAATGAGCTGATGCAATGTTACTGGGGAGAGTGCCCAGTATCAACTTTATATCAGAGGTGGGCAACTCAAAACCAACAAGACTTAAGACCACCACAACAACTGGGCAAGTGGGTGGGAAAAAAGAGTTGTACAGATTAGAGATATGTATTAAACAGAAGTACAGAAGACAATTGAAAATAAACAGTTATCTTTTTCAAATATAACAGCAAGGCAGTAGTCCAGTCACTCTGCAGCCTAGAACAGCTTGAGCAAACAAATATATCTGATTTAAAACACTGGCTATTAAAGGCAGAGAAACAGAAACCCGCCCAATTGCCCAATGATGCATAATTGTACAAAGCTCACATTTCATACATACAGGGATGTGCATTCACAATACACTACAAGAAAGGGTGTTGGAGGAGATCCAGAAAATCCCAAGAGACATATAAAAAATGGGGATCGAGGGTTTACAAAAGAGAGACTGTGGTCAGAGAACGGTTCAGGTGGTTTGGGGCTGTAGACTATATATTTTACATATGCAATTAATGTGTCTCAGAGAAAGCTGGTAGATGGTATTGCATGGGTTTTGTTGGATATAGGGAGGAAAGGGCAGAAGGTGGTAGGGATAAGATGGTTATAAAACTTATAGAGATGAAGGATAACCCCTGGTACAACAGACAAATAATTTGAGGAGGGCATGGGGAGAAGTCCTTCCTAGTCCATCCAACACTGGGTGACATAGGCTAGTAGACAGCCACTCTGTTCATATGAGAGATAAAGTGTGTGTGCTGTTGTATGAAAGAGAAAATATGTGTATGTGTGTGTATTGTTGTGTGAGAGTAGAGATAAGGTAGGTGTAGGTGTGACCAGATTTTTGCCTCACAATTCCTCATAAAATGTGTGGTTTTCTGGCAATTAACAGTGGACTGAAGTCACTGAATAATGGCATATGCGTTTCAGACTTCATATCCATCAGGAAATGCATACTAATGCAAATCCTGTTATTCTAGCAACATTCTACGTTAAAAATAACAATATTTAAAATCTAAATCTATCCCTATTTTTGTGGCATTGTATCTCCATTATGTTCAGCTTTGTCCAGATTTCTTGCAGTAAGAGGTTGAGAGGTATGCATACCTTCATACCTCTCAAATGTCCAGATTTTTGCCTCGAAATGTTGGTTGCAGCAGCTCACTTACCCAGAGGTTAGTCTACATCCTTAACTTCAATTTCCTGGAGCAGTGCCATGACATCCCTCCAAGGGGAACCAATGTATTGCAACATGCGTTTACCAATATGGGTGATCACTGCAGCCCCCAACGTGAGGTCCTTCCAGGTGTGATCTGACCACAGATTAGTGTCATTAAAACTACCAGCACTAACCCCCCCCTTGCAGGCAATACAGACATATATTTCAACAAAGCCATTTATTACCTCATGTGAGATGGTTTACATAACGTGACTGCACCTCCTCCCTCTGATCAAATGGCATATATGCAGAGCTGTACTCCCATGCATTATGTCAGCAGCATTACAACTGCATGAACTTGGCTGTAATAGACAGGAGGAAGACAGGCTCTTCATGGCACAGCAGATATGCCTGGTAGACAACTCTCTTTATCAGGCTGTACAATAAGAGGTGGACATTGCTGTGTGACAGTTGGGGTGAGGGTGCCTCCTCCAAAATGGTGACACAACCTTCTCAGCTACAACAACCACATAGTGTTATGATGTTGTGTAGACACAGTAAGTGACACAATTAGCCACCCACATAAAACAGAACCACAATGCACATTGTAGTTAGATGTGTAACCCCAAAGCGCAAGCCCAGATTGTTGGTGAACTCATACTTAATGATGCCACATAGAATGCTTCTGTAGCCATAGCTAACCTGTAGTCCCACATGTTCTGTATCAGCTATACTCCCCTATCCCCAACATATGTGCCATGTGACATTCCTGTAACCTGTCCCATAACTTCCATATCTACAGAACAGGTCATAAATGGCCTCACTCTGGAGGATACACAGCATCTACTGGACATGCTAACATCCCAGATTGCATCCTACATGGGATGTGTCATGGATTACTAACACCATTGGGAACACTTTACAGTCACACTGTAATCACTCTCTGAAGCTCAGCTGACTAGACAATGCCAACTATTATAACCTTGCACAGAGGTGGTGCATGCACTGACCACCAGAACTATAGACCTCTTTGCCTTAGTATCCATATCTGTATGGCCACAGGGGCAATCATCATGGAGCTGATCAGCACACATGTATTTGATCTACAGACAATTTACTGTACACAGTGTGGATGTCTGACAGGGGGATCATGACTGTTAAACATGGTGGACATTTACGAGGCAGTCACCAAGGACCTGGGTGAGGGGACATTAGGGCATACAACCCTCTGGACTGAGCCAAGCTATCTGACTATATCCCCCACTCAGGCATCATGTACAAAGCACCTACTTAGGCATCCACAGTACTATCATTGTAGGGGTCACTTAGTGACCCACTGATTGCACACATACTCAACATAGGGACATCTGCCTCCAATAGTTGATCTGTAATCATCAGTGTTCGACAGGCTCAGTCCTGGATCCTCTACTGCTCGGAATCCTTGTGACCACGTTACAAGTGAATACTGACTGCGGCTAGCAATGCTCGCTGATGCCTGCAAAGTGTGAGCACTCAGGGAGTCTGAGTTATGTTAATATCCTACAAGAAGGTAGTGATGAAGAAATGCCTGTTGACATAGTAATCAACATAAACTCATGCACATATATACAT
Organism: Protopterus annectens; assembly: GCF_019279795.1. Lineage (NCBI taxonomy): Eukaryota > Metazoa > Chordata > Ceratodontiformes > Protopteridae > Protopterus > Protopterus annectens. Next base: position 1,071,550,233 of record NC_056731.1, read on the forward strand.
TGTATAATTTGCATCAGTAACACCTATGCACCTGGTAAGTAGGACATCAGTTGCAACATGTGATGTACATACTCAGGGGTGAAAGAACTGGGCACAGAGTCCTGGGTACAAATGTTTACACCTATTGTGCCTGAGATGACCATGTCTCTCCAGTGGTATGATGGGAATCATGTGTCATAGATGAGGGCACAATTACCTGTAATTGACATACTCATAACCCCCATATATACTTCCCTCAGCATCCCAATATCTGAGTGCAATGGCCATTTAGTAATGAATCTTTCCAAGCAGGACTGGCACTTCTACACAACAGTATGGTCCCTCACAAGGGAACGTTGTGTCTTCAGTCTTCAACATGTGTTCAATGGGGATCATCTGAAATGAGTATCATTGTAGCCTGTGGCATATAGACTACTCAGAGGTGATCTCTGCCTTGAATTGTGTGACCTTGCTTGATTGTAAATGCTGCATATCCGTAGGTGGCATAGTAAATGTATTAATCACAGTAAGTGCAAGAAAGCACCACCATAACAGCAACAGGCAAGCAAAAACTGAGGGTAATGCTACTCAATGCTAGAAGTCTAAACCTCAAAATTCACTCACTCGATGCACTCCTTAAAATGGATAACATCGATATCTGTGCAGTGACTGAAACCTGGTTTAAGTATCTAGAGAGCACCCCGGCAATTACCAGACTATAACTCATGTCACACTTTTCTGCCATCTAACCTGGACCAGAACACCAAAGGCGGAGGAGTGCCCATATCCATTAAGGATATCCATACATCCAGGCTAGTTGTGCAGCATAATGCATCTGAAGTTATCCAAGTGCAACTAACTCTTGGCAAAACTGCAATCCAAACTGTGGCTTGCTACAGATTCCCCTACCATGCCCCAGGATTACCACTACTGTTTTCTTGATATACTGGAAAATATTAAGGTTCAACCAAACACCCTAATAATGGGCAATTTCAACTACCCCACCATTAACTGGGAAACTTCTCATGTACCAACTCCTTCACTCAATGCTTTCTGGAATTTATAAATTCCAATCCCTGGATCAACTTATCCGCACCCCCATCAGGGGCAACAATATCCTTGACCTAGTCATTACCAACATGACTGACCACTGATCCACACCTGAAATCAATTCCTCTGTCAAATCTGACCATAAGCTAATCACCCTAGATATCCACATCCCTACCCAACCCACCATTAAGGAAACCACTGTAAAACATTTCTCCAAAGCCAAACTTCATGCTTCTTAAGACAGAAGTGGCAAACTTCATGACACCCATGCAGATGGACAATACAGTTACAACTGCTGAATCCTATACAAATGCACCTTATAAGCACTTACATGATTGCATGTATCATGCTATTCCAAACAGAACCAAGATGCTATCCTCCAAAAAAATGAAGCTGATCTCGTGGTCCCCTGCCATAAAAAGCTCCCTGGTCAGCCTCAGTAAGATGCTGAGATCCCTTATAAGATCCTCCAAAGCCAGCTATGAAAACAAAAACACCACTGATTCTAAGGGCAACCACAGGGCAACAATTCTAAGGGCAACAATATGACCTGTCAATGCATGTATAGACAACATTATGCATCACACCACCTGCTCAACTGTTGCTGCCATTGTGGTGACATCCAGCAGGCACAGAGTTATGTAAGTAAGTGCATTATGTACTGTTGAGCCCTTACTTTGGATACTCTGAGCAACATTACAGATGTGTGACAGAGTGGCTTTACTCACCAGTATTAGGTATGTAGGTATGTAGGACAATACAGACATCCACACACATATTTCTGCATAAAACAGGGGATGTATATATACATGTAGCTGTGTGTGTATATATCTATATGTGTTATGTAGATATATGGGTAGAGACTGAGAAGTATGTTTGTATATATATATATATATATATATATATATATATATATATGGGTCTACTCCATTTAGTTGAAAACTCATTTAATTGAAACTCAACTGACTGGGACTAATTCACTGAAAACTCACTTCACTGAAAACTCATTTCACTGAAACTCATTTAATTGAAAGTTATATATGGCCTTTTCCCCACTGTAGTGCAATCCTGAAGTTTATATATATAGTAAGGGGGTGTGGGGAGCACAGCCCCCCACACTGGGGGGTGTGGGTGGCCGAAGCCTCCCAAATAGTTTGGTTATATGTTGCCTTCTGGAAAGAGTTATTCATTGCACTTGTAAGTATCCATCTGTATGGTTTAAAACATTTACAATATGTTGGGGGGCTAAGCTCCCCACACTCTCCCTTACTTTATATACTAACTCCAGGGTCGCACTACAGTGGAGAAAACACCATATATAACTTTAAACAAAATGAGTTTCAGTGAAATGAGTTTTCAGTGAAGTGAGCTTTCAGTGAATTGTTCGCAGGAATCTGACTTTCAGTGAAATGAGCTTTCAACGAAATGAAGTAGACCCATATATGTATATATGTATATTTTTTTGAACATATTTCTAAATCTACCGATTTTTTGTCATTTACCTATGTGAAGGATAAAGAGTGTCTAAAATATTTGGATATATTTATAGGTAAAGGAGATAATAATTTTTTTTCGAAAGTGTATAGGAAGGAGAGTTATTCAAACTCATTTCTGGCGTATGATAGTGCCCACCCACACCATCAAAAGAAAGGGATTATAAAAGGACAGTTTGTGAGGGGTAGCCGTATGACTTCGAGAGAAGTGGACTTTAGAGAAGAATGTGCTAAGCTCCATGACATGTTCTTGGCTAGGGGCTACCCCAACAGACTAATCCAACAAATTGAGGATGAGGTTATAATAGGAAGGAAAAATAAATTTGAACCTATTTTGGGTTTAAAAGGATGGAAAAATGTAAAGATTGAGAGAGAACAGTATGAGGGTATTAATAATTTTGTAATGGACTTTAGTGTTGAGGCAAATAAGATCAGAAATTTATTAGAATCTGAATGGAAGAAATTTGGTGAAATTTCAGACTTGGATTGCCTGTTCAAAGACCCTTTGAAATGTACCTATAGGAAAGGTAAAAGTCTAAAGAATTACTTTGAGAATAACTCTAACAGTAACAAAGCTAGAGAAGGAAGAGTGGGGACATTTAAATGTGGTAGATGTCCACAATGTGTAAATGTATGTTGTATGGATTCTGTTCATGTTGTTAGCAGGGACATAGTGATCCAGAGTAAGAAATATGCAAATTGCCAAACTAGTGGCATTGTCCATTTAGCATCATGTAAAAAATGCAATGCATTCTACGTCGGCAAGTCCGAGAGAAAACTAAAGAACAGGATATATGAGCACAATTACGACATTAGAATAAAATGCATTAATAATGTACTATATAGACATAAATTGAGTTGTGTGGAAGCCTTCTTCACTTTCTTTGTGTTAGAGGTCGTGGACAAAGATATAAGAGGTGGCCTATGGGAAACCTCAATAGAGTATAGGGAGCTTCTGTGGCAACTCCATTTAGAGGCTAATAAGCCACCAGGATTAAATGACAACTTGTCCATTGCCCCTGTTTTAAAAATGAGGGCTGCAAAATTATAAATCTTTAATATTATAATGTAATTATCCTCATCACTTATGGAATAAGAATGGTGTCATCGTTTAAATATTGAAGTTGATTTTACATATGCATATATGTTCAAAATTCCAACAAAATTGTATACTTTTTGGTATAAGAACTGATATTAGCTTAAAATGTATTTTTGCAAATAGGTGTAATTTTTCTCTCAACCACTAGGTGGTGTTATCTTAAAAATGTCCTGGTTAATTTTTTATTTTTTATTTTTCACCTAGAATGTGGTTCTACAATGTATTAAAGTTTTAAATAGGGTAGTTTTTATTTATGTATTTTAAAATGAATGTTTTTCATTCTTCTTATAAATACTGAATGATGTTTTATGATGAGTTTTTGGCAGTTAATGTGATGAAGCTCTATAAGTTAAAGCTTCTTGTCTAGTCATGAAGTGGTGGGCTTAAAAAGAAAAAAATCACACTTAATTGTTGAAAAATGTAATCTTAATTAATTAATTAATTATTTAATTGTTTAAGTATGCTTATGTGCCAGTATATAAAAAGTGGGCTGTAAGGCATTAAATTATCTCATTACATCCGAGGAAGTAGTACAAACGAAAACGTAGTGTGGTGATCAAGCGTTAATGTGTTCTTTGCTTACTGGACTGTTGCCTGTTTTTGCTGGTTCCTGTAGACTTTATTTAAATAAATTGTGAGTAAACAAGTATTGGAGCCTTATTTCCTCCGCTGGTGTGTTTTTTTCAAAGTCTGGAGTAGTTCTACACTTGTCTCCATTTCGTGTGGTTGATATATGTATATATATATATATATATATATATATATATATATATATATATATGTATATATATATATATATATATATATATATATATATATATATATATATATATATATATGGCCCAGCGAGGTATTATCCTATCCCTGAGCAGTATTCTACCATCACCCAGAATGACACCACAGTATGAGAAGAAAATGATTGACTTCAACAACTGGCTAAGTTTCTCATGTCATTCTAAGCGGATCCAGTATCTGTCTACCTGGGATGACATGATCGACAGACCTTGATGCTTTGCCAGAGATGGCCTGCGTCTGTCACCCCTTGGATCCTGGGATTCCGGGTACTGGCTAAGGCTCTTGCCACCCCTATAGTGCCTTTTTAGGCAGTGTTCCAAAGACCAAAATTCCACCATAACAGCTAAAAACAAATGCAATCTGAGGGTCATGCTACTCAATGCTAGAAGTCTAAATCTCAAGATGCACTTGTTCGAAGCTGTGCTCAAAATGGAGAATGTCAGCATCTGTGCTGTAACAGAGACCTGGTTTAAAGAGGCAGAAAGCACCCCTGCACTCCCAGGCTGCAAATCATTCCAAATCTTTTGGACCCAGAATATGGCCGGAAGTTCGTGGGTGGTGGTGTCTCCATATTCTTAAAGGATACGCACACCTCTAGACTGGTAGCCCATCATAATGTTTCCAAGATTCTTCAGGTACAAATAACACTGGTAAGATGGAGATACAAGTCATAGCCTGCTACAGAACCCCAAACATGCCCTCAAACACTCACTCCAACTTTCTAAGCACCCTGGAATCTATCAAGCTCCAACCCAATGCTCTCATACTGGGTGACTTCAACTACCCTTCCGTCAACTGGGAAAACTATTTAAGTAGTAATATACAGGCCTAACGCTTTCTGGAATTTATTATTTCCAATACCCTGGACCAGCTCATTCTGACCCCCACTAGAGGAAGCAACATCCTTGACCTGTTTATCACCAACATGGGAGACCATTGCTCCACACCTATAGTCAATTCCTCCCTGGTTAAATCTGACCACAAATTGATCACCATAGAAATCTGCATCTCACCTACACCCCTCACTCAGGTAACCACCCTGGAAAACAAAAAACAGAGGTGGCTAACTTCTCAGCACCCATGCCAATGGAAAATAGCTGCACAACTGCCAAATCATACCTCAATGCATGTACGAGCATGTACACAAATGCATGGACTTTGCCATACCAAATAGAACTAAGATGCTCTCCTCCAAAGAATGGAAGGCAATCTAGTGGTTCCCAGCCATCAATAAACTCTATAACAGAAGGAAGAAACTGTTGCAGAAAAATATGAAGTCACAAGACTGGAAAACCTCCCTTATCAGTCTCAACAAAAAGCTGAGACCCCTTATCAAATCCCCTAAAGCTAGCTATGAAGGCAGAATTGTGGCTGACACCAAAAATAATGACAAAGCCTTCTATAGCTATACCAAAAACTTAAATGGCAATACCCAGATTTGCTCTGAGTTATTGTACAATGGCACCTCCTATACTGGGACAACAGATAGAGCCAACATACTGGCCAACAGATTCAGTGCCAACTTTACCCATGTCTCCCCCCAAGGGCCCTATCACAATACCAGATGAAAGTCTGGTACCTACCATTCTGTGTCCATGGGACCTGATAATATCCCTGTCTGCATCCTACATGAGCTACAAAATGAACTGGCACCACATCTGTGTGCCCTGTTTAATCACAGCCTTACCTCAAGCTATGTCCCTAATGAATGGTGCAGTGCTACAGTCATCCTGCTCCATAAATGGGGAGCAACTACAGACCCTGGGAACTATCTCCCCATTAGCCTGATGAGCTTCTGCTATGCAAAGTTATGGAGCGCATTATCATGGACCTGCTTAACAAAGATACAGGCACTCTCCAAACTCTTGATCCCACACAGTTTGGCTCTGTCCATGGGAGATCCTGCCTGCTGAACCAGGGTGACTTCTTCAAGGCAGTCACCAAGGCTGCAGATGAGGGTAAGGCAGTGCATATAGCCTACCTCGACCTGGCCAAGGCCTTTGATACCATTCCCCACTCAGGTATCATTGATAAACTCACCAAACTAGGCATCAATCCTTACATCACTAGGTGGGTTGCAAACTGGCTCACAGACACCACAGAGTGAAAGTTGTGGATTCCAAGTCGGACTGTCGATTAGTCATGAGTGGAGTCCCACAAGGCTTGGTCCTGAGCCCTCTTTTGTTTGGCATCTACTTCTCAGAAGTACAGGCCAACACAGAAAGACTCTTACTGACCAAGTTCACTGAAGACTGCAAGCTAGGAGTCATTATTAACTCCCCAAGTGATGCAGACATGCTACAAAAGGGCTTCTCTGAGACCAATGACTGGTGTTGGAATCATGACTGCTTAACGTCAAAAATGCCTTATCATCCCCTTTGGAAAAAACTCAGTTACCATGAATTACCATGTTGATGGGAGCCCACTGAACACTGAAGGGGCTATAAGAGATCTGGCCACCGAGGTCGACAGCCATCTCACCTTCAACCACCACATTGCCACTGTGGTCAGAAAGTCCTTCTATGCGGCACATCTTATAACCTAAGGTTTTGCATCCAGGAAGAAAGAGGTCATCCTCCCTCTCTACTCATCTCTCATTAGACAAATCATCGATTATGACACCCTGTTTGGCATGTACCTGACCAGACACCTACAACAGCTGGAGAGGCCACAAAAGTACCTCAAAAAAAGTATCCTAGGCCTTAAACACATGTTCTACATGGACAGACTCAAGAAACTTCAGCTGTTCTCAGTCTCTTATCATCTACTTAGAGGTGATCTTTGCTTGATATACAAAGCCATCTCTGAACATCCTGGCAGATAGGTTCAGTGCTAACTTTACCCCCTCTCACTCCCTAAAGGGCCCAAATCTATACCGGAGGAATGCAAAGTTCCTGTAATCATGGCTGCACAGGTAAAAACCACACTTGCCAAAGCCAAGAACACAGCATCTATGGGACCTGACAACATCCCAGGCTGCGTTCTACATGAACTACAGAACAAAATGGCACCCCACCTAAGTACCATGTTCAACCATAGCCTCACCTCAGGCTTTGTGCCCAGTGAATGGCACACAGAGACGGTTATCCCACTCCACAAAGGGCGAGCCACCAGAGACCCTGGGAACTGCTGCCCCATTAGCCTGATGAGCCTGGTCTGCAAGGCTATGGAACGTATCATCACAGAACTTATAACCAATGACATTGGTAATCTCCAAACTCTTGACCCCACCCAGTTCAGGTTTGTAAAAGGCAGATCATATCTCCTAAACCTGATAGACTACTTTGAAGTTGTCACCAAAGCTGTAGATGAGGGTATGGTGGTTCACACAGCCGATCTAGATCTCGCCAAGGCTTTCGACACCATCCTCCACTCTGGAATTATAGATAAACTCACTACACTAGGTATAAATCCCTATTTCACAAGATGGGTTGTCAACTGGCTCACTGACAGAACACACCATGAAAGTATCAGACTCTAAATCCCACTTCAGACCAGTGATAAGTGGAGTACCACAGGGTTCAGTCCTGGGTCCTCTCCTTTTTGTTATCTACTTATCAGAATTACAGGGTAATACAGAAGGTCTTTGGCTAACAAAGTTCACAGATGACTGCAAACTAGGAGCCATAATCAAAACTCTTAACGATGTGGACATCCTACAAAAGGGCATCACTGAGACAGATGACTGGTGTCAAAGTCATGGCCTCAAGCTCAATGCCAAAAAGTGCATTGTCATCCCTTTTGGTAAAAACTCTGTACCCATGAACTACTACATTGGTGGTAGTCTACTTAACACCAAAAGTGTGATAAGAGATCTTGGAACACAGGTGGACAGTAGTCTCTCCTTTGATAATCACATCGCCACAGTAGTTACGAAATCCTACTATGTGTCCAGAAAAAAAGAGGTCATTGTTCCCCTCTACTCGTCACTCATTAGACCCATTATAGAGTACAATGCCCCTTTTGGTATGTACCTCACAAGACATCTACAACAACTAGAATGGCTGCATAAATACCTCACAAAGAGGATTACTGGCCTCAGACAGATGCCCTATGCAGACCATCTCAAAAAACTCCAGCTTTACTCCATCGCATATCGCCTACTCAGAGGCGACCTCTGCCTAACATGCAAAGCTATGTCAAACCCAGAGCTGTTTGACATGCTCCTCTTAAACAAATCCAAATCGCTCTGAACTATATGCTCTAGGGACCTAAACCTTGTCACCACAATAAACAGAACATGCTGGAGGAATAGATTCCTGTCCCATAGACTTCCCATACTCTGGAACAAACTACCTATCTATATCAAACAAAGCTCCTCGTTAGCACTCTTCAAGAAAAGTCTTGATTATTGGATGTGAGATAGGAAATGCACCCTGTGGATCATTTCTGTGGCTCTGCTTGACAGGGGCACAGGAAAATAATTTTCTTGGGTGGCAAAAGCCAGGGTACCTTTTTGGCTAGGCTTATATAGGCCCTAGGGCCAATAGCCTAGTACCTACCTATGAACCAATGAACTTGAAATGCTACACTTAAAGAAATCCCAATACCCCTGCACTACACACTCCAGAGATCACAACCTCATTACCACAATTAACAGAACATGCTGGAGGGACAGGTTCATCTCCTGAAGACTGCCCATACTCTGGAATAAGCTTCCCATTCATGTCAAGCAGAGCACCTTGCTGGCCCTCTTCCAGAGAAATCTTGACAAGTGGATGGGTAACAGAAAGTTCACTCCAGGGATAATTCCAGTAGCCCTACTGGATTTGGACACTGTGAACTAACATTGGGCGGCACAGTGCCTGGGCATTTGTTTTTGGGCTAGGCTTGTAAAGGCTCTAGGGCCATTAGCCTAGTACACACCTATGAACCTAATATATATATATATATATATATATATATATATATATATATATATATGCTATATGTAGGTATATATCTATTTGAATATAAGTAGAGACAGATTTATTATGGTTTTGAGAGAGACATGTATACATATATGTTTGTATGCATAGATATAAGTATACGTAATAGGTCATTTTGATCAAGGAGCAACAGGACTGAGCTCAGTCTATGAGACTGCCAGTAATTATAAAGTGACTCCAAGCCACACCTGCCTGCACTCCAGTCTGGTATTTTGTGTGTTACAGACACTGACATCTGTTACTGTTTCTGCTGTACTGTACTTCACTCAAAATGTCCATGGCATTCTCCAGCTGTCTGATGTAATTAATAAGTGACAGAGGTTTATAATGTTACACCTCACACAGACTGACAGTCTGTGAAAACACCAATATAATTATACCTCACATGCAAAAGATGTGGATACTTCCAGATTTGAACCATCAACGGCATCACGCATGCTTACTTCCCTAGTCCACGGAGTCACACAAGCTGCTAGCCAAAAAGTTGTCATTCATCACACAATCAACAACATACATACGTACGCTGTTATTCCTGCATTAAGTGAGACATACAATGTTCATAGGTTCATAGGTTGGTACTAGGCTATCGGCCCTAGGGCCTATATAGGCCAAGCCATAACAATTCCCTGGCTATTTCTTCCCGCACTATTTGCTTCCCTGGACCCCTGTCTAGCAGGGCAACTAACATGATCCCCAGGGTGAATTTTCTTTCTTCCATCCAGTCGCCAAGGTTCCTTTTGAAGAGGGCCAAAGAGGCGCTCTGCTTGACATATATGGGCAGTCTATTCCAGAGTCTGGGGAGTCTCTGAGTCAGGAACCAGCATGTTTTGTTTATTGTGATGACAAGGTTTAGATCCCTGGAGCATGTGGCTCTGAGGGATTGGGATTTTTTTTAAATGTAGCATTTCCAACAGCTCTGGCTTTGCCATGGCCTTGTATGTTAAGCAGAGATCGCCTCTGAGTAGATGATATGCGACAGATTATAGCTGGAGTTTTTTAAGGTGGTCAGCATAGGGCATCTGCTTTAGACCTGTGATTCTTTTAGTGAGGTATTTCTGCAGCCTTTCCAGTTGCTGCAGGTGTCTTGAGAGGTGCATACCAAACGGGGCATTGTATTCTATAATGGGTCTAATGAGGGATGAGTACAGTGGGACAATGACCTCCTTTTTTCTGGATGAAAAGCCGTTAGTAATGAGGTGTGCCACACAGAAGGATTTCCAGACTGTTGCGGCGATGTGATTATCGAAGGTGAGACCACTGTCCACCTGTGTCCCTAAGTCTCTTATCACACTTTCGGTGTTTAGTGTACTGCCACTTATATGGTAATTCACGGGTACATGTTTTTTACCAAAGAGGATAACTATGCGTTTCTTGGCACTGAGCTTGAGCCCATTGCTTTGGCACCAATCATCTGTTTCTGTAAGGCCCTTTTGTAGAATATCCACATCACTTGGGTGTTCAATAATGGCTCCCAGTTTGCAGTCATCTGCATACTTTGTTAGCCAGAGTCCCTTAGTGTTGGCCTGTAGTTCAGAGAAGTAGATGCCAAACAAGAATGGTCCTAGAACTGAACCCATAAGTACTCAACTTGTCACTTGTCTGGAGCTGGATTTGGAGTCGGCTACTTTTACAGTGTGGGTTCTGTCAGTAAGCCAGTTGGCAACACATTGAGTGATGTAGGGATTAATGCCCAGCATAGTACATTTATCTATGATTCCAGAATGGGGGATGGTGTCAAAGGCCTTGGCGAGGTCCAGATAGGCTGTGTGAACTGCTTTACCCTCATCCACAGCTCCAGAGACTGATTCAAAGAAGTCAATCAGGTTCAGGAGACAAGATCGGCCCTTCACAAACCCAAACTGGGTGGGGTCCAGTGTTTGAATGTTGCCAATGTCTTTGTTTATAGGTTCCATGATAATACATTCCATGGCCTTGCAGATCAGGCTCGTTAGACTGATGGGGTGGTAGTTCCCGGGATCCAAGGTCAATCCTCCCTTGTGGAGTGAGATAAATGTAGCTGTACACCACTCAGTGGGCATGAAGCCTGAGGTGAGGCTATGATTAAACATGACACTTAAGTGAGGTGCCAGTTAATTTTGTAGTTAATGTAGTACACAGCCTGGGATGTCATATGGTCCCATGGATGCTGTATTCTTAGCTTTGGAGAGTGCGTTTTTTTACCTGTGTGGCCATTATTACTGGAATTTGGCAATCTTCCTGTATTGAAAGGGCTGTTTAGGGGGTGAGAGGGTGTGGTGAAGGTGGCACTGAATAGATCTGCCAGGATATTGGGAATATTCTTGGGATCAGTATATTTAATGCCATTCTGTTGTAGCTCAGAGCATATCTGAGCATTGTCATTTAGATTCTTGACATAGTTATAGAATGCCTTGTGGTTGTCTTTGGTATTTTTGGCAATTTTATTTTTGTAACTAGCTTTGGAAGATTTTAATGAGGGATCTCAGCTTCTTACTGAGGCTGGTAAGGGAGTTTTTTGCATCCTGGGATTTTCCTCTTTTCTGCAACAGTTTCTTCCTTTTGTTGTAAAGTTTTTTTCTGGCAGGGGACCATCAGATTGGCTTCCTTTTTTGGAGGAGAGCATCTTGGTTCTATTTGGGATGGCACAATTCATACATGAGTGGATGTGCTCATACAGTGCCTTAGTGTAGGATTCAGCAGTCAAACTTTCTGTTCCCGTCTGCATGGGTGTCGTGAAGTTTGTCACTTCTGACTTGAGTACCATGAAGTTGGCTTTGGAGAAGTTTTTTTATGGAGGTTTCCTTACTGGAGGGTGGGAGTGGGATGTGAATGTTAAGGGTGATTAGCATATGGTCAGACTTGACCAATGAGGGGGTGACCATAGGTGTGGAGCATCGATTTCCCGTGTTGGTAATGACCAGGTATAGGATACTGGAACCACTGGTGAGACTATGGATTAGTTGATAATTTATGAATTCCAAGAACCGTTGGGCAAAGATGTTGGTACACGAGTAGTTTTCCCAGTTAATGGCAGGGTAGTTGAAATCATCAAGTATTAGGGTGCTTGGTTGTATCTTAATATTTTCCAGTATGTTTAGAAAGGTATAGTGAGAATCTTGGAGCATGGTGGGGGATCTGTAGCAAAATACAATTTGGATTGCAGTCTTACCTAGTGTTAGTTGCACCTGAAGAATTTCATATGCATTGTGTTGGGCAACTAGCCTGGTGGTGTGAATATCCTTGGTGAATATGGACACTCCTCCACCTTTAGTGTTTTGGTCCTGGTTCGGTAGCCGAAAAGTGTGGTAAGAGTTGTAGCCTGGTATTGCAGGGGTGCTCGCTGGAGCCTTGAACCAGTTCTTAGTTACTGCACAGATATTGATGTTCTCCATTTTTAGTAGTGCCTTGAGAGAGTGCATTTTGAGGTTTAGACTTCTAGCATTGAGTAGCATTACCTTCAGATTTTCCATGCTTGTACCTGTTGTGGTTGTGTGCTCGATTTCTATGTTACTGCCCTGAGGTTTCCTGGATTGCTGATATACCATTGTTAAGCTACTGTTAAACCTGTTATATGGGAAAACTGCGTTGTTGAGTGTGGGAGAACAAAAGCACATGTTCCGCTGGGAAACACAGTAGTCCAACTATCATGTGACCCCACTGTTTAACATCTCCATTGACTGATGAAGTGCATATTCTAACCATGAGGCCTAGTGAATATTAAGTAACACATACTAGTGGATTGGGTAAGTGTAGTCCACTGTGGATGTTACATGTGTCCAAATAACCCACTATATTCCCTTGCGTAAGTGCAGCAGATGCATACATGCAATAGCATATTATAGTAATCCTAACAAGTAGTGAGTAGGTTAGGGACTTACCTTGCAAATGCAGCAGTTGACAGAACTGTAGTTCAGGGCTGACTCTGTCTGATGCAAGAAGTACACAGCCAATACATGGATAGGTACAGGTTGTGTGGGTTGTCTGGCATCAGTTTTACTATATGTATGTGAATAGGGGTAAGGAGTCAGTACCTAAGGCTGTAGGTTGTCAGTGAATGTGCTATGCATTGTCTCTTAGCCAAAGCCAAGGCATACTGGGCATGCCTAAGTCAGCTTACAGGGACATCATCAGGGATTTCTTCACTGAGTCCTGTGACTGTGGCTGTGGTGACCTAGGCAGTGGTGGGCGGTTGTATATTCCTTCCCTTTGCTGATCCTGCTGCAGTTGTTTCCACAGGATCAGATTGTGTAGCATAGCACATACTGTAAACATATATGCACATGTGGCAGGAGAGTACTGCAGAGATACACCAGATATAGAGAGGCACTGGAATCGTGACTTCAGAATCCAAACACATGCTCTATGATGTTCCTAGTCTGTGTGTATACCTCATTATGGAGTTTTTCAGTGTGTGTGCATGCATTTCTGATGGGAGTCAACATCCACGGTTTCAGGGTATAGCCAGAATCACCCAGTAAATGGCCATGTGGGATGTCCCCATAGCAAACATCTGGTACAGCTGTGATGTGTGCCAGATATGGAAGTCATAATAACTGCCAGGGGTGCTAGCACACACATTCATGATAATCTCTTGGGCATTGCACATGATCTGGCAGTTGATGGAGTGGTACTCCTTGCAGTTGACATAGATTCTACTCTTCTCACTGGGTGGTGCCTTTATGTGCACATGAGTGCAATCTATGGTACCCAGTACTTCAGGGTAGTATGCTACACAGTAGAAGTGTTGTATATTGCTGGCCCTCACCTCAGTGGTGAGGGAAAAGAAAAGTGCTCACTGGCATGTGGTAGCATGACATCCAAGAACTGGCAAAGAACCTTGGATGCTAATACCTGTGAGACCCCCATTATGTTTTCCTAGTTGGTCTTTGGAAAGTACCTGTAGCTAGTATCATAAGGGCTACACATACCTTTGTTTCCACTGGGATGGGTTCCCCTCTGTTGGCTCTGGATCTGAGTTGATGGTGGCATAGCTCAGTGAGTTCTTGTAGTATGTACCTATCCATCATGTAGTGCTTTACAATCTCCAGCTCATGTAGATCCTGGAAGGTCACCCTGGGCCTGAAAATTTCTCCTTCCCTGTCTAGGCCGATTGTCAGCAGCAACAGCTGCATTGACTTTAGCATTTAGCCCATACAGGTGCAGCAGACCTGCAGCAGCTCCTAGCATGCTCTCAGTTAGAATTCCCAAGTCTGTACTGCAATGGTGCAGAGTATGCAGGGATCAATCAGAATGTAAAGTGTATGTGTACTTTATAGAGCTCTGATATAGGTGCAGAGTGTGTGGTTGGGTAACTATGATGCATTTCACCTGCCTATAATATAATTAACATCATTTCATGGCCCTATTTTAGGTTAAAAAAGGGTCAAAGCTAATTAAATACATTTGCTTAACACATGTTCAGCATGGCAGTGTGCTGCTTAAACACATGCATGGAAGCTAAACAAAGCTTAGATGTTAGTAAACGCCCCCCCCCCCCCGTAGGAGATACCTTAAGCCAGGTGGCACACAGTGCAGACATGTGTACCTCAGCTGCAATGGGCTTAAAAGTCAGTATACACCCCCCCCCTCGTGTCAGCTACCTCCTGTAAAAACAGCAACATGGGTCTAAGCCTACACAGAAGGGATATGCAGACATGATTACTCCTTTCTGCTATTCAGTACCTCCACCTCATTTGCATAGATATCCATGCTCTCACCCTAGAAATGACATGCTTCAGAGCCCAACCAAGTTAGCAATAGCACCAATGTACCATTGTAGCGACTCCACATACAATCATGTAATATATTTCTGTCACATGCTAATTAATTTATTTTCCATTTTTTTATTTTTCTATAAAGCAATTTGCTCACTGCAGCATGCCATGCAAACATGTTCAGATTATTAAAAAAAATAATTTAACTTATTTCCTTTAATTTTTCTGACATACAAGATGATAATTTCAGTCATATGTGTATGTGGTATGACATTTCTGTGGAAATATCTACATTTTTACAACCCCTTTTGTCTGTCTACACTTCTGTGCATATAACTTTTCCATATACATTACAGACACAGGGTCTGAAGAGATGCCTGTCTGCTTGCTGGATCATTCTACCTGTCTCATTTGCATGGCATTCACCTGCTAATGAGGTGATCTGCATGCCACAGATGTTTCTGTGTTATTGGGGCATGTGCGCTGCTGAGCAGCCTTTACTGAATCTAAAAATGTTCACAGTCGTGTAAGCAGCATGGCGCGATGCCTACATGGAAAAAAAGTTTAGGCTTTAGTAAATTCCACCCTTCCTTTTCCTGTTATTCCCTATACCCAATACTTGTGGTTGTTTAGAGATATTGAATAAAACAAAAATGTTAGAATTTAAGGAAACAAACTTATTATTCTGGCTCCAGTTCTTAAATGGAAATAAAGTATACACTACTGATTTTCTTCTTTCAAAATACTCTTTAGAAAAAAAATATTTGGTTGAATATTCAAAGTTGCAATAAATATGTAAATGATAAAATCAAAATCCTAATGGATTTCAGAAGAACGATATTCTTAAAATCTTAGAATGTCTGTTTAATTTTAATAGTAGTCTGTATAATAATAAATCATATTTATCAATAATATGCAAGATCTTAAGGGTAGAATTTACAATCATAAATTCTTTTTGGAGTTATTCCTCACAGGTAAATGGAAGTGAGTTTTCTATTAAAGATAAACATTTGATTCTAAAATCTAGTTGGAAAATTATATCTTCTTTTTATTGTAAAATTTATAGTTGGAAGTTTCTCCATATAATCTTTTTAACTCCTAGCATAATTTAATTAATTTATAAAACTGAAACAATTAAATGGTGGAGATGCAATTATGACTCATTTGCAGATTGGATTTATATTAGATCAATATTAGAATGTAAAATGGTTTTACCTTTCTGGAATGAATTTAAAGGTTTCTCTCAGGCTATGTGGTTGGATAAATGTATTATATTCAGCTCACTAATTTTGTTTAATGCCCCAATATCAGATGCTATCCGCTAATAGATTGACTTGAAAGCGTCTAAAGATGAAATCTTTGTTATAAACTACACAACAATTAATTACTTATGTAGTTTGAAAAGATGTGAATTTGTAGGTGGAATTTATCTGCAAACATGAGCTATGCATATATGCTTAATCATAACAAATACAAACAGTACAGCAGAATGCTTAAATTTTGTTTGTATTGCACAGTCACTCTGATAACATGTAGCATACACACTACAAATATCAGTCCTGTATATGCATAAATGTACCTATAAAACAAATTATACAATATAATTACCTAACAGAAGTCAATATCACTACTTTTCAAATCAAACCTGACTGTATTCTCCTAAAATCCTAGATTCCATATTACTGACTTTGACTGGTATTGGTCTTTATTGTGCTTATGCGTAACTGGGATCTGCCCTGGTCATGTATGACCACAGCCTTGTCAAGATTCATGGAGGTCTGTTGCTCTAATATGAGATAGCCTCAAAGGCACTTATACAGATGGAATAATGAGAAATGCAATAAACTTCTTATACCAATTAGTCCTCTTGCCACATCTTTGCAATTCAGTCTTTTTTTTAATGTGTTTTTGCACCATATAGAGATGCATTATAAAAGTGAAAATATGCCTTGTCTGTTTATTTTGGAATTGGTGAAGATGCTTGCTGTTGCTGCTAGCCTAGTTATTTCTTGGTATGAGATGCTTGCCTTGGCCAAGGCACATCTAATTTTGCCCAGGTGCACTTGACAGCCAAGAAGGTGAAGATAAAGAATAGCCCATCGTAATGTTGACAATTAAGAAATTCTTGATAAATTTAGAGAGGACAGGGCTATTTTAAGGGCTTTAGTGAGCGGATGTATGGCCAACAGATGGGAACTTGGAAATGTGCAGCCCTCCTATATCTGTGGATACTAAGGTTCTATGCTTGTTACACAAACCTTCCAGAGACAGACTGTGGTCATGCTGGGTATATTTCAAGCTTCTGCCTCAAGGATACTTCAGCAGTTCCTTGACATAGACTTAACGTGTGTGGATCAGTAATCGATTTCTCAATGTCATGTCAAGATAAAGCCAGAACTATGTATGACATGTACAGGATGGCACACTTCCCTGAGGTGCTTAGTGTGATAGACTATCCATGATAACATTATGACTGAAATAAGAAGGGCTACATCACCAATGTGTCAGCCCAGAATCCTGGCAAAACCCATAATTCCCATATCTGGCACACAAGTTTATGCTTGTTTATTACTTCCTCATCCTGCATGGTAGAATGCCATATAGTCACCTTATATATATGTAATAAATAATGTTTTATTAATGTTTTGGTAAATGTATTGCTTAGTACTGAACCATCTTTACCGTTTGTATCTCTCCCTTCTTTTTTTTTTCATTTTCTTTTCTTTTCCTTTTTTTTTCCAGGTGATTCAGGCTATCCATTTGAGTCTTGCCTAATGGCCCCTGTTTAGAACCCTCCTGGAGATTTCAAAAAAAGGTGCAACACCACCCTATCTCAGGCATGGATTATCATCATGACAGTGCTTGGCCTCTCTACAGAAGAGTATCCACAGACTCAGTATAAAGGTGCTGCTGCATGCAGGATGTTTACTGCATGTTGCATTCTTCACAATATAAGCATGCACTGATCAGGTGATAAACTGTCACATGATATCACTGTAGCGCTGAAATATGGCTGCAATAGTGTTAGTGGTCAGCAGGTAGCAGCAGCAATGGACCCCATGCATTGTATAGAGCTGTGCAGGTAAAGAGGTGGTATCTAGTCTATGACTATGTACCATGATATTCAGATTAGTGTTTCCTTCATTATATCAAAACATATAAGTTAAAACTGATGAATACAGTGTTGTGTGTAGGCTGTGTTGTGATGTGCATGGCCTGCTGTAATATTTCAACAGGCAGTCCTTCTTAGCTTTAAATATTTTTATAAAGTATAGTTACTCATATGGTTTGCATGGGTCTACTTCACCCAGTCGAAGGCCGACAATATCGAAGCTGATATTGTCGGCACCAAAATGTCGAAAGTGAAAATCATTGCGCGTGTAAATGGAAATCTTCATAATGGGAGATTTCCATTTTCCTGCAATGTAGTGCAATCTCGGAGTTGGTATATTTAAGTAGCGGGGAGTGTGAGGGGTGAGGGGGGGGGGCGTGCCCCCTTGCATAGAGCAATTTGTGTTTTGTTTGGGTGTTTTTTTTTTTTTTTTGTGTGTTCGATGTTCGGGGGTTTCAACATTTTCATGTCGATTACGCTGTCGACAGTTTGAGTTTTCGACAGCGTAATATAAACGCGGTTTTCTTATATTTACTGTTTATCCTAACATACAGCAAGAATCATGCCTGACTGTTCAGTGAGATCTGTGCAGTGAATGGAACTGGCAGCATGTAAGAAATCTGCAATTTCTTTACTGCATTGAAGCATGTGGTTTGCTAAGGGATTGCAGTTAAATATGTATATGCTGCTTCTGCTGCAGTGTTCATTAACTGATAATTACTACTGCAGTACTTGACTGAATAGGTTATACTGTGTATTTAAGGATATACTGGTGCTGCCTTCTACTGTACAGTGTTCATGAGGTGCTACAATGCACAGCAAAAGTAAAGTGAATTTTAAATCTTTTTTCTGTAATGTTTCTGCACTTTTTATTTCTCTTAAATAAGAAATAATTTTCTTTTCTTTATTGAGGTACTGCACATCAGATTAATTTATTCTGTCATAAACACCAAAACTTGTGTCATCAGAAGTAATAGTAATTACCATTTGTGTTGTGCCGAAGGAGAGCTGTCTACTATGTAAGTCCTAATTGCAGAATAAATCTTACTCATATAATCTTTTTTTCCAGTTTGTGCTAGACTCAATAATATATTACGTTTCTTTGGATGCTCTCCCACCCCCTTTTTGATAGTTTTAAATTACCTTTCATGTAACTATAAGCAATAGCCTTTCTCAACAGAAACTGATGCTGCTGAATAGGCCCTTAATATTGCTACACATTGCAGTCTGGACCTTACCCCTCCCCCTTGTTTTCCTACATTTTTTCTGTTATTCTAAGCATTAGCATTACCCAACTCAAATACATTCTGTTAAAAAAAAAAAAGACTGTTATTACTGAACTACACTAAAATTTGCAGTTTTCCCTCCCTGCCCAAACATATACCAGTCCATAGATTAATAGGTGTGTTCTAGGCTAATGGCTCTGGGGCCTTTACAAGCCTAGCCACTGGATTACCCTGGCAACATGCCACCTGATCTTAGTTCCCACTGCATCTATCGAGTGGAGCCACTGGAGTTATTCCCGGGTGAATTTTTGAATTCCCATTCACTCATCAAGATTTCTCTTGAAGAGGGTCAGCGAGGTGCTCTGCATGATATGTATGGGGAGCCTATTCCATAGCATGGGCAGTCGACCTGTCTCTCCAGCATGTTCTGTTGATTTTGGTAATGAGGTTGAGGCCTCTGGAGCGTATGGTGTGGAGGGATAGGGATTTCTTGTGATGTAGCATTTTTAACAGAGCTGGCTCAGACATGGCTTTGTAAGTCAAGCAGAGATCACCTCTAAGTAGACAATATGAGACAGAGAATAGTTGGTGTTTTTTTGAGTCTGTCAATATAGGACAAGTATTTAAGGCCTAGTATCCCCTTTGTGAGGTACTTTTGCAGCCTCTCCAGTTGGTGCAGGTGTCTAGTGAGGTATATGCCAAATGGGGCATTGTACTCGATGACTGGCCTAATGAGGGAAGAGTAGAGGGAAACAATGGCCTCTTTCTTCCTGGATGCAAAACTCTTAGTAATGAGATGTGCCACATAGAAAGACTTTCTGACCACAGTGGCAATGTGGTGATCAAAGAGAGGTTGCTGTCAATCTGTGTTCCCAGATCTCTTATAATGCCTTCTGTGTTCAGTGGAATACCATTAATGTGGTAATTCATGGGAATCGTGTTTTCCCCAAAGGGGATGACGAGACATTCTTTTTGGCATTGTCCTTAAAGTCATAGTTCTGACACCAGTCGGTCTCAGTGAGGCCTTTCTGTAGGTTGTCAACATCACTTGGAGAGTTAATAATAGCTCCCAACTTGCAATCGTCTGTGAACTTTGTCAGCCAGAGTCCCTTCGTGTTGGCCTGCACTTCAGAGATGTAGATACCAAACAGGAGAAGACCCAGGACCAAACCCTGTGGGACTCCACTCATGACTAGTCGTCAGTCTGACTTGGAGTCAGCTACTTTCACACTGTGGGTTCTAGCTGTGAGCCAGTTTGCAATCCACCTAGTGATATAGGGGTTGATGCCTAGCTTGGTGAGTTTTTCTATGCTTCCTGAGTGGAGAATGGTGTCAAAGGCTTTAGCCAGATCAAGGTAGGCTGTATAAACCACCTTGCCTTCATCCACAGCTCTGGTGACTGACTCAAAGAAGTAGACCAAGTTGAGCAGACATGAACTACCCTTCACAAAATCAAATGGTGTGGGGTCCAGAGTTTGGACATTCCCTATATCCTTGTTTATTAGGTCCCTGATGGTACATTCCATAGCTTTGCATATCAGTCATCAGGCTAATGGGCTGATAGTTCCCAGTGTCTGTAGTCGCTTCTCCTTCATGGAGAAGGATAACTGTAGCAGTACACCATTCGGTAGGGACAAAGCCTAAGGCGAGCCTGTGATTGAACAGGGCACACAGGTGAAGTGCCAGTTCACTCTGTAGTTCATGTAGAACACATCCAGGGATATTGTCAGGTCCCATAGAAGCTGTATTCTTGGCCTTGGACAGTGCTGTTTTAACCTGTGCAGCAGTAATACTGGGTGCCTAGCAATCTACTGGTATTGTGAGTGGTCCTTTGGGGGGGAGAGGGGTAAAGTTGGTACTTAATCTGTCAGCCAGTATATTGGCAATATCTGTTGACTCAGTATAAGAGGTACCATTGTGCAGTAGATCAGAGCAAATCTGGGTATTGCCATGGAGATTTCTTTACATAACTATTGAAGGCCTTGTGGTTGTCTTTACTATCTGCTGCAATTCTGTATTCATAGCTTGCTTTAGAGGATTTGATGAAGAATCTCAACTTTTTGTTGAGGCTGATAAAGGAGTCTTCCCAGTCTTGGGACTTTTGTTTATGGCAGGGGACCACCAGATTAGCTTCCTTTTTTGGAGGAGAGTGTTTTGGTTCTATTGGGTATGGTGAGATTCATGCATTTGTGTATGTGTTCGTACAGTGCATTGGTGTATGATTCAGCAGTCATGCAACTATTCTCCATTTGCATGGGTGCTGTGAAGTTAGCCACCTCTGTTTTTAGGAGCCCAAAGTTAGTATTGGAGAAGTTTTTCATGGTGGTTACCTTTGCAGGCAGGGTGGTGGGTGGGAGAGATGTGGATTTTCAAGGTGATTAGTTTGTGGTCAGATCTAACCAGGGAGGAACTGACGATTGGTGTAGAGCAATGGTCGCCCATGTTAGTAATGACCAGGTCAAGGATGTTGCTACTTCTAGAGGGGGTAAGAATGAGCTGGTCCAGGGCAATGGAATTAATGAACTCCAGGAAACGTTGGGAAAGTGTATTGGTATATGAGTAGTTTTCCCAGTAAATGGAGGTATAGTTGAAGTCACCTAGTATGACAGTGTTAGGTTGCACCCTAATATTCTCCAGGGTGCTTAGGAACATGGAATGTGAGCCTTGGGACATGGTTGGGGACCTATAGCAGGCTATGACCTGAATCTCTGTCTTACCCAATGTTAGCTGCACCTGAAGTATCTCTGATGCGTTATGTTGGGCTACCAGTCTGGAGGTGTGCACATCCTTTATGAATATGGAAATACCACCACCTTTGGAGCTTTGGTCCAGGTTCTGGGGCAGAAAGGTGTAGAAAGAGTTATAGCCCGGTAATGCATGGGTGCTTTCTACTGCCTTAAACCAGGTCTCTGTTACAACACAAATGTCTATCTTCTTCATTTTAAGGAGTGCTTCGGGCAAGTGCATTTTGAGATTTAAACTTCTAGCGTTGAGCAGCATGACCCTCAAATTGCATTTGTTTGTAGCTGTTATGGTGATAATTTGGTCTTTGGAACACCACCTAAAAATGCACTATAGGGACGGCAAGAACCTCGGCCAGTATTTGGAAGCCTAGGGGTGATAGGTGCAGGCCATTTCTGGCAAAGCGTCGAGGTCTGTCAATCATGTCATCCCAGGCAGATAGATACTGGATCCCCTTAGAATGACACCAGAAACTTAGCCAAATGTTGAAAGCACTCATTTTCGGCTTGTACTGTGGTATCATTTTGGGTGATGGTTAGATGCTGCTCAGGGCTAGGATCATACCTGCCTGGGCTTTATAATCTGAGAGCTCCTCCATGTCTCTTTTCATGTAGTCCAGGGAGGTAAGTCACAAATCATTCACACCCACATGTACAATGACTGAGTCATATTTGTACCTGTTGTTGAGGGACGTGAGTCCATGCATTATGTGGTGGATCCTGGCACACGACAGGCAGCTAACTGTTACTTTTTCCTTATTCAAGCTAGTACGTGGGACATCAGTGTGCTTCACTATCGAGTCATTTATGACTAGTGTGTTGGGCATGCAGTTTTGCCTTAGGGGCTTTGGTTGAGTGGCACACGGTTTAGGAGAGTTATGTGCCTCGTGATTTATGTTGTGTTGTGGTGGTCGAGTGCATTTCTGCCCTGGCGTTCTCTGCTATTTGGGTAGAATTTTACTGAGAGTCTCCATGAAGGTAGGTATGTGGTTTGTGTTTTTATAATAAGGCAGTGCTGGTGTGTGTTCTGGAGGGCTATGTGTTCCACGTCGTGTGGTGCAAGTGTTGACCTTCTCCTTTTGACCAGCTATTCCGGTGTTGGCTGGAGAGTGCGTGGCTTCTAGTTTGGATACATATGTGCATCTCTCTCTAGTCTGAGTGCTGGCAGGTAAGACGAGAGGGTTGTCAGTGTGCATGAGGCAGTTGCTACATTGCATCAGGATGCCCAAGTTCACCAGGTTAATAGGAGAAAGCACAGGGAACTAACCTTTAGACATGCCTGTAGCGGTGGGCCTAAATAAGTACTGGATCTGTTTCCTTGTAGAACATCTGGTGCTGGTAGCACTTTTGTGTGTTTCAATAATTGCTACATGAAGTCTGGTAAAGTGCTGGACTAATACGCTAGTAAAAGTGCAAGAGAAGAGAGAACTAGTCAATATCTATATCTATATCTATATCTATATCTATATCTATATCTATATCTATAGCTATAGCTATAGCTATAGCTCTGTCTATATCTATATCTATATCTATATCTATAGCTATATCTTAACATTTTCTTTGACTTTCACTAGTAACATTAATCTATAAAGCTCATGCTGGTGAACTGACATGCAATATTTTCAGTAGATGCACTTCCAACCATGATGTTCCGTAGGTCAAATGTGTCACACACAATATCCTCAAAGGATAAGTGTGTGATGTTGCCTGTGATCATGAGGAAGTGGTCTCATGTGCATTTTATGATGACTTGCTGTGGGGATCTCAAAGGGGTCTATATTATGTCAGCAAAACAGCATTAAAGTAAATGCCATTTCGCCTACACATACTGAACTAAATCTTAAAAGAGTAAAACCTCAGTTCACTGATTTTTTTTCCCATGGAAAAAAAAAAATGGTGAACCAACAAAACACAACATACACAACATATCTCATGGAAATGCACTAACCTTCCTGAACTGATGCCAGTGAATGCTGCTGAGGTCTGTAATAGCCAGTGTCCATGACACTCCTGATTATGCCTATTGTCATCTTCATTGGTACTGTATTCATCTTTCTATATGGTGAGGAGGTATTCCTCATTGGGTGTTAAAGAGATAAGTGTAGGAAGTCCCCTACAAGTACTGTACAGGCAGATGCATATTGCCTTGACTTTGGACTGGCATGTCCTACCATATATGTGACCCTTTTCCTGCACTGTATCAATGTGCTGTCCCTCCCATCAGCATTCTTTTCCATAATTCCTTGATTCCACACCTTTGTTCTCTCAACTTGTTTTGCTCCCTATACAAAAATGTACTTGCCACATGTCTCATAGACCCTTATGAGGATGTGGCTCTCCTCAGAGCTGAAATTGTATTTTCCCTGCTGCTACTTCATGCATCCACCTGAAACAACGTACATGAATACCACTAGTTAAGCTTGATTTACAAAAATTGCAGCCACTCATCACCCCTGCTGCAAAGCACTGAAAGTGTGAGCACTGTCCTTACATCTAAACCCGTTTTCAAGCCATGCCGGCAACACTAAAAAGAAACCTTAAAATCTATGCTCAAATCAAAATCATACCATCAGTAACAAAATGACAGAGTACTACAGCAGTAATAGTTTCATTGAGTTATCCATACAGTAAATGAAGAAAAAAAGCGGAAGCATTGCACTGCTGGAACCTGTGTTCTGACAGACTGCCTTCCAATCTATCTGCAAATATACAGAGCTGAGTATATTTTTTGGTTTTAGAGTTTGCACTGTTAATTTTTGCTTAGATCTCTGTGGAAACTGTTGTCTCCCTGTTCTGAGAGACTGCTTTCCAATCTATCTGCAAATATACAGAGCTGAGTATATTTTTTTTGGTTTTAGAGTTTGTACTGATAATGGTTGCTTAGATCTCTGTTAAAACTGTTTTCCCCACCTCCCCCTATTTTCTGCCTTGTCTTCAGTTGGTATAACTGTTTTTTACAGCTTGTGTGTTATCTAACACAAGGATCACTTGCATAAAATTAGACCTGTTAGTAACAGCCTGCATTTCATTGCTGGAACCTATGTTCTGCAAGACTGCCTTCCAATCTATCTGCAAATATACAGAGCTGAGTATATATTTTTGGTTTTAGAGTTTGTACTGTAAATTGTTGCTTAGATCTCTGTGGAAACTGTTGTCTCCCTGTTCTGAGAGACTGCTTTCCAATCTATCTGCAAATATACAGAGCTGAGTATATTTTTTTGGTTTTAGAGTTTGTACTGTTAATGGTTGCTTAGATCTCTGTTGAAACTCTTTTCCCCACCTCTCCCAATTTTCTGCCATGTCTTCAGTTGGTATAACTGGGTTTTATGGCTTGCGTGTTATCTAACTCAAGGATCACTTGCATACAATTAGACCTGTTAGTAACAGCCTGCATTTCATTGCTAGAACCTGTGTTCTGAGAGACTGCCTTCCAATCTATCTGCAAATATACAGACCTTAGTGTATATTTTTTGTTTTAGAGTATGTACTGTTAATTGTTGCTTAGTTCTCTGTTGAAACTGTTTTCCCCACCTCCCCCTATTTTCTGCCTTGTCTTCAGTTGGTATAACTGTTCTTTACAGCTTGTGTGTTATCTAACTCAAAGATCGCTTGCATAAAATTAGACCTGTTAGTAACAGCCTGCATTTCATTGCTGGAATCTGTGTTCCGAGAGTCTGCCTTCCAATCTATCTGCAAATATGCAGAGCTGAGTATATTTTTTTTGGTTTTAGAGTTTGTACTGTTAATTGTTGCTTAGATCTCTGTGGAAAATGTTGTATCCCTGTTCTGAGAGACTGCTTTACAATCTATCTGCAAATGTGCAGAGCTGAGTATATTTTTTTGGTTTTAGAGTTTGTACTGTTAATTGTTGCTTAGATCTCTGTTGAAACTGTTTTCCCCACCTCCCCCTATTTTCTGCCATGTCTTCAATTGGTATAACTGGGTTTTATGGCTTGTGTGTTACCTAACTCAAGGATCACTTGCATACAATTAGACCTGTTAGTAACAGCCTGCATTTCATTGCTGGAACCTGTGTTCTGAGAGACTGCCTTCCAATCTATCTGCAAATATACAGACCTGAGTATATTCTTTTTTTGGTTTTGGAGTTTGTACTGTTAATTTTGCTTAGATCTCTGTTGAAAATGTTGTCTCCCTTTTCTGAGAGACTGCTTTCAAATAAATTTGCAAATATACAGATCTGAGTATACATTTTTTGGATTTAGAGTTTGTACTGTTAATTGTTGCTTAGATCTCTGCTAAAACTGCTTTCCCTACCTCCCCCTATTTTCTGCCTTGTCTTCAGTTGATATAACTGTTTTTTACAGCTTGTGTGTTATCTAACTCAAGGATCACTTGCATAAAATTAGACCTGTTAGTAACAGCCTGCATTTAATTGCTGGAACCTGTGTTCTGCAAGACTGCCTTCCAATCTATCTGCAAATATACAAAGCTGAGTATATATTTTTTGGTTTTAGAGTTTGTACTGTTAATTGTTGCTTAGATCTCCATTGAAACTGTTTCCCCAACCTCCCCCTATTTTCTGCCATGTCTTCAGTTGGTATAACTGTTCTTCACAGCTTGTGTGTTATCTAACTCAAGGATCACTTGCATAAAATTAGACCTGTTAGTAACAGCCTGCATTTCATTGGTGGAACCTGTGTTCTGAGAGACTGCCTTCCAATCTATCTACAAATATACAGAGCTGAGTCTTTTTATTTGGTTTTAGAGTCTGTACTGTTAATTGTTGCTTAGATCTCTGGGAACATTTTTTCCCCACCTCCCCCTATTTTCTGCCTTGTCTTCATTTGGTATAACTGTTTTTGACAGCTTGTGTGTTATCTAACTCATGGATCCCTTGCATAAAATTAAACCTGATAATAACAGCCTTCATTTCATTGCTGGAACCTGTGTTCTGAGAGACTGCCTTCCAATCTCTCTGCAAATATACAGTGCTTAGTATATATAATTTTGTTTTAGAGTTTGTACTGTTAATTGTTGCTTAGATCTCTGTTGAAACTGTTGTCTCCCTTTTCTGAGAGACTGCTTTCCAATCTATCTGCAAATATACAGAGAAGAATAATTATTTTTTGGTTTTAGAGTTTATACTATTAATTGTTGCTTAGATCTCCATTTAAACTGTTTTTCCTATCTCCCCCTATTTTCTGCCATGTCTTCAGTTGGCATAACTGATTTTTATAGCTTGTGTATTATCTAACTCAAGGATCACTTGCATAAAATTAGGCCTGTTAGTAACAGCCTGCATTTCTTTACTGGAACCTGTGTTCTGAGAGTCTGTCCTCTAGTCTATCTGCAAATATACAGAGCTGAGTATTGTTTTTTGGTTTTAGAGTTTGTACTGTTAATTATTGCTTAGATCTATGTTGAAACTGTTTTCCCCTCCTCCCCCTATTTTCTGCTGTGTCTTCAGTTGGTATAACTGTTTTTTACAGCTTGTGTGTTATCTAACTCAAGGATCACTTGCATAAAATTAGACCGGTTAGTAATAGCCTGCATTTCATTGCTGGAACCTGTGTTCTGAGAGGCTGCCTTCCAATCTATCTGCAAATATACAGAGCTGAATATATTTCTTTGGTTTTAGAGTTTGTACTGTTAATTGTTGCTTAGATCTCTGTTGAAACTGTTTAACTCACATCCCCCTATGTTCTGCCATGCCTTCAGTTGGTATAACTGTTTTTTACAGATTGTGTTATCTAACTCAAGGATCACTTGCATAAAATTAGACCTGTTAGTAACAGCCTGCATTTCATTGCTGGAACCTGTGTTTTGAAAGACTGCCTTCCACTCTATCTGCAAATATACAGAGCTGAGTATATTTTTTTGGTTTTAGAGTTTGTACTGTTAATTGTTGCTTAGATCTCTGTTGAAACTCTTTTCCCCACCTCCCCCTATTTTCTGCCTTGTCTTCAGTTGGTATAACTGTTTTTACAGCTTGTGTGTTATCTAACTCAATGATCACTTGCATAAAATTAAACCTGTTAGTAACAGCCTGCATTTCACTGCTGGAACATGTGTTCTGAGAGAGTGCCTTCCAATCTATCTGCAAATATACAGAGATTAGTATGTTTTTTTTTGTTTTAGAGTTTGTACTGTTAATTGTTGCTTAGATCTCTTTTGAAACTGTTTTCCTCACCTCCCCATATTGTCTGCAGTGTCTTCAGTTGGTATAACTGTTTTTTACAGATTGTGTTATCTAACTCAAGGATCACTTGCAGAAAATTAGACATGTTAGTAACAGCCTGAATTTCATTGCTGGAATCTGTGTTCCGAGAGTCTGCCTTCCAATCAATCTGAAAATATACAGAGCTGAGTATATATTTTTTTTGGTTTTAGAGTTTATACTGTTAATTGTTGCTTAGATCTCGGTTGAAACTGTTGTCTCCCTGTTCTGAGAGATGGCTTTCCAATCTATCTGCAAATATACAGACCTGAGTATATTTTTTTTGGTTTTAGCATTTCTACTGTTAATTGTTGCTTAGATCGCTGTTGAAACTTTTGTCTCCCTATTCTGAGAGACTGCTTTCCAATCTATCTGCAAATATACAGAGCTGAGTATATTTTTTTGGTTTTAGAGTTTGTACTGTTAATTGTTGATTAGGTCTCTGTTGAAACTGCTGTCTCCCTTTTCTGAGAGACTGCTTTCAAATCTATCTGCAAATATACAGAGCTGAGTAAATTTTTTTGGTTTTAGAGTTTGTACTTTTAATTGATGCTTAGATCGCCATTGAAACTGTTTCCCCACCTCCCCATATTTTCTGCTGTGCCTTCAGTTGGTATAACTGTTTTTTACAGCTTGTGTGTTATCTAACTCAAGGATCACTTGCATAAAGTTAGATCAGCTAGTAACAGCCTGCATTTCATTGGTGGAACCTGTGTTCAGAGAGGCTACCTTCCAATCTATCTGCAAATATACAGAGCTGAGTATATTTTGTTGGTTTTAGAGTTTGTACTGTTAATTGTTGTTTAGATCTCTGTTGAAACTGTTTTCCTCACCTCCCCATATTTTCTGCCATGTCTTCAGTTGGTATAACTGTTTTTTACAGATTTTGTTATCTAACTCAAGGATCACTTGCATAAAATTAGACCTGTTAGTAACAGCCTGCATTTCATTCCTGGAACCTGTGTTCTGAGAGGCTGCCTTCCAATCTATCTGCAAATATACAGAGCTGAGTATATTCTTTTGGTTTTAGAGTTTAGACTGTTAATTGTTGCTTAGATCTCTGTTGAAACTGTTGTCTCCCTTTTCTGAGAGACTACTTTCCAATCTATCTGAAAATATACAGAGCTGAGAAATTTTTTTGGTTTTAGAGTTTATACTTTTAATTGTTGCTTAGATTTATCTTGAAACTGTTTCCCCACCTCCCCCTATTTTCTGCCGTGTCTTCAGTTGGTATAACTGATTTTTATAGCTTGTGTGTTATCTAACTCAAGGATCACTTGCATAAAATTCAGCCTGTTAGTAACAGCCTGCATTTCATTGATGGAACCTGTGCTCTGAGAAGCTGCCTTCCAATCTATCTGCAAATATACAGAGCTGAGTATATTTTTTTGGTTTTAGAGTCTGTACTGTTAATTGTTGCTTAGATCTCTGTTGAAACAGTTTTCCTCACCTCTCCCTATTTTCTGCAGTGTCTTCAGTTGGTATTACTGTTTTTTACAGATTGTGTTATCTAACTCAAGGATCACTTGCATAAAATTAGACATATTAGTAACAGCCTGCATTTCATTGCTGGAATCTGTGTTCCGAGAGTCTGCCTTCCAATCTATCTGCAAATATGCAGAGCTGAGTATATATATTTTTTGGTTTTAGAGTTTGTGCTGTTAATTGTTGCTTAGATCTCTGTTGAAACTGTTGTCTCCCTGTTCTGAGAGATGGCTTTCCAATCTGTCTGCAAATATACAGACCTGAGTATATTTTTTTGGTTTTAGCATTTGTATTGTAAAATTGCTGCTTAGATCTCTGTTGAAATGTTTGTCTCCCTGTTCTGAGAGACTGCTTTCTAATCTATCTGCAAATATACAGAGCTGAGTATATTTTTTAGGTTTTAGAGTTTGTACTCTTAATTGTTGCTTAGATCTAAATTGAAACTGTTTTCCCCACCTCCCCATATTTTCTGCTATGTCTTCAGTTGGTATAAGTTTTTTTTACAGCTTGTGTTTTATATAACTCAAGGATCACTTGCATAAAATTAGACCGGTTAGTAACAGCCTGCATTTCATTGGTTGAACCTGTGTTCAGAGCGGCTGCCTTCCAATCTATCTGTAAATATACAGAGCTGAGTATATATTTTTTTGGTTTTAGAGTTTGTACTGTTAATTGTTGCTTAGATCTCTGTTGAAACTATTTTCCTCACCTCCCCATATTTTCTACTGTGTCTTCATTTGGTTTAACTGTTTTTTACAGATTGTGTTATCTAACTCAAGGATCACTTGCATAAAATTAGACCTGTTAGTAACAGCCTGCATTTCCTTGCTGGAACCTGTGTTCTGAGAGACTGCCTTCCAATCTATCTGCAAATATACAGAGCTGAGTATATATATATTTTGGTTTTGGAGTTTGTGCTGTTAATTGTTGCTTAGATCTCTGTTGAAAGTGTTGTCTCCCTGTTCTGAGAGACGGCTTTCCAATCTATTTGCAAATATACAGACCTGAGTATATTTATTTTGGTTTTAGCATTTGTACTGTTAATTGTTGCTTAGATCTCTGTTGAAACTTTTGTCTCCCTGTTCTGAGAGACTGCTTTCTAGACTATCTGCAAATATACAGAGCTGAGTATTTTTTTTTTAGATTTTAGAGTTTGTACTGTTAATTGTTGCATAGATCTACATTGAAACTGTTTTCCCCACCTCCCCATTTTTTCTGCTGTGTCTTCAGTTGGTATAACTGTTTTTTACAGATTGTGTTATCTAACTCAAGGATCACTTGCATAAAATTAGACCTGTTAGTAACAGCCTGCATTTCATTGCTGGAACCTGTGTTCTGAGAGACTGCCTTCCAATCTATCTGCAAATATACAGAGCTGAGTATATATTTTTTGGTTTTAGAGTTTGTATTGTTAATTGTTGCTTATATCACTGTTGAAACTATTGTCTCCCTGTTCTGAGAGACGGCTAACCAATCTATCTGCAAATATACAGACCTGAGTATATATTTTTTTGGTTTTAGCATTTGTACTGTTAATTGTTACTTAGATCTCTGTTGAAACTTTTGTCTCCCTGTTCTGAGAGACTGCTTTCCAATTTATCTGCAAATATACAGAGCTGAGTATATTATTTTTGGTTTTAGAGTTTGTACTGCTAATTGTTGCTTAGATCTGTGTTGAAACTGTTTTTCCCCACCTCCCCCTATTTTCTGCCTTGTCTTCAGTAGGTATAACTGTTTTTTACAGCTTGTTTGTTATCTAACTCCAGGATCACTTGCATAAAATTAGACCTGTTCGTAGCAGCCTGCATTTCATTGCTGGAACCTGTGTTGTGAGAGTCTGTTTTCCAGTCTATCTGCAAATATACAGAGATGAGTATTTTTTTTTGGTTTTAGAGTTTGTACTGTTAATTGTTGCTTAGATCTCTGTTGAAACTGTTTTCCCCACCTCCCCCTGTTTTTTGCCGTGTCTTCAGTTGGTATAACTGTTTTTTTACAGATTGTGTTATCTAACTCAAGGACCACTTGCATAAAATTAGACTGGTTAGTAACAGCCTGCATTTCATTGCTGGAACCTCTATTTGGAGAGACTGCCTTGCAGTCTATCTGCAAATATACAGAGCTGAGTATATTGTTTGGTTTTAGAGTTTGTACTGTTAATTGTTGCTTATATATCTGTTTAAACTGTTGTATCCCTGTTCTGAGAGAATGCTTTCCAATCTATCTGCAAATATACAGAGCTGAGTATACTTTTTTGGTTTTAGAGTTTGTACTGTTAATTGTTGCTTAGATCTCTGTTGAAACTATTTTGTCCTACCCAACCTCCCTATTTCTGGCTTGTTGTTTAAAATTTGGTGGCTTTTGCAGTAGCCTGCCCCACTGTAAATTTGATCTGGGACACTCCCACAGTCCCATCTCTTTAGCACATTCTACCTAATAAACTCTTTCTGCACTTGTTTTTAGTCCTTTTTAATTTAATTGCATTTTTTAAACTGTGTATGGTCTAATATTGCTACATACTCAAGTGTACTAGCTTGTACTGCATGTGAATTTTTTTACTACTGTCTTAGTTACTTTTCTGTAAAAAAAAAAAAAACTGTAAGCCTGTTTCCTACCTGTCCTCTAACTAGTGTTGCAGATACAGATTTTCTGTATCCAGGACTGTATGTAAGCTTCTGAGACCCACAAGCCTTTCCGTGTTTGAGGGAAGCCTTCTAGCTTATCAGTGGGAGTGGTAAGCACTAGGTAATCTGTCTACCACATAAGGAGTGGTTCTGGCCCATAAATTGTAGTTATTTGCTGTTTGGGCAATCTCTTCCATCTCTCTCAACTTTCTGATTTGAAAGCCTGCATTTGCACTTGTTTCTGTCCTATAACTCATCTAGTGTATATACAGATTCTTAGTTTTAGCACTTAAATTTGCTTATTCATGCTCAGCACTTGTTTAGAACTTGTAAGCATGAAATAAGCTACTAATTACTATAGCACTTAACCTTCCTCATTACCTAGAAGAAAACAGTTTTTGTACTTACCTTTCTCACTTGCTTAGAGAAAAACAGCTCTTGTACTCACTTTCCTCGCTTATCTATAGGAAAATGCATGTGCAAGGGTCAGCTCACAGTGTTCTCTCTTGTCTATCTGATGAATCTGGGCATCTTGAGGCAATGTAGAAATTGCATCATGTACACAGACAATCCTCTTCTCCTACCACCCAACACTACAACCTGTGAGAGATGCACTTATCTAGCCAAACTGGAGGTAAAGCTCTTTCCACCAAGACTGAACTTGACAGTCATGAGAAGAAGGTAAACATCTGCACCACACCACACTCATCACATAGTCTCACTAAATCTACACCACCAAAATCCACACATAGTAACACAAAAACATTCACAGAGGCTCTCAATAATAATCTGTCTAAGCAACAGAGACCTCCAAAGCAGATACGCAAGCAAACTCCATCCTCCAAACACAATCCAAATGACATATAGCCCACAGGCTCGGTGTGCCACTCAACCACAGCCAATAAGGCAAAACAATGTATCCAACACACTAATCAAAGGTGACTCTATTGTCAGGCACACTGATGTCCCACTCACCAGGCTAAACAAGGAGAAGGTTACTGTCAGCTGCCTGTCGGTTGCCATGGTCCACCACATAACCCACGCACTCAGGTCACTCCACAATAAGTACAAATATGACTCTTTCATTGTCCATGTTGGTGTGAATAACTTGAGATGTACCTTCCTGGACTACATGAAAAGAGATATGGACGAGCTCTCCAATCTTAGCCCAGGCAGGTATGACCCTAGCCCTGAGTAGCATTCTGCCATCGCCCAGAATGATACCGCAGTACAAGGTCAAAATGATTGACTTCAACAATTGACTAAGCTTCTGGTGTCATTCCAAGGGGATCCAGTATCTGTCTGCTTGGGATGATGTGGTCAACAGACCACGATGCTTTGTCACAAATGGCCTGCACCTGTCACCCCTGGGATTCCAGATACTGGCTAAGGCTCTTGCTGCCCCTATAGTGCCTATTTTAGGCAAGGTTCAAATGACAAATTCTCCACCATAACAGGAATAGGCAAGCAAAAACTGAGGGTACTGCTACTCAATGCTAGAAGTCAATATCTCAAAATGCACTCATTCAAGGTACTACCTAAAATGGAGAACACTGATAAATGTGCAGTGACTGAGACCTGGTTCAAGGCTCCAGAGAGCACCCCTGCACTGTCAGGCTATAACTCATACCACACTTTTCGGTCATGTAACCTGAACCAAAATACCAAAGGTGGAGGTGTGTCCATATTCATTAAGGATATCCACACCTCCAGGCTAGTTGCTCAGCATAATGCATCCAAGGTTATCGAAGTGCAACTAACTCTGGGAAAAACTGGAATCTAAAGTGTAGCTTGCTACAGATCCCCCACCATGCCCCAGGATTCCTACTTTTCTTGTCTTGATGTGCTGGAAAATATTAGGGTTCAAACAAACACCCTAATAATGGGTGACTTCAACTACCCCACCATTAACTGGGAAAACTACTCGTGTACCAACTCCTTAGCTTTCTGGAATTTATAAACTCTAATGCCCTGGATCAACTTATCCGCACCACCACCAGGGGCAACAGTATCCTAGACCAAGTCATTACCAACATGAGTGACTGGTGTTCCACACTTGAAGTCAACTCCTCTTTGGTCTGATCCGGTCATAAGCTAATCACCCTTGATATCCAAAACCCGCCCCACCCCCCATTAAAGAAACCACGGTAAAACATTTCTCCAAAGCCTACTTCATGCTTCTTAAGACAGAAGTGGTGAACTTCATGGCACCCATGCAGATGGACAATACAGTTACAACTGCTGAATCCTGCACAAATGCACTGTATAAGCACTTACACAAGTGCATGAATCGTGCTATCCCAAACAGAACCAAGATGCTATCCTCCAAAAAAAGGAAGCCAATCTGGTGGTCCCCTGCCATAAACAAACTGTACAACAGAAGGAGGAAACTGTTGCAAAAGAGAGTAAAATCTCATGAGTTGAGGAGCTCCCTGGTCAGCCTCAGTAAGAAGCTGAAATCCCTTATAAGATCCTCCAAAGCTAACTATGAAAACAAAATTGCCACTAATTCTAAGGACAACCACAAAGCATTCTATAGCTATGTCAAGAATCTCAATGGAAACACACAGATCTGCTCTGAGTTACAACCCAACTGCATGAAAATTGCAGAACCAACTGATATTGCCAACATCCTGGCAGATAGGTTCAGTGCTAGATTTACCCTCCCCCTCTCCCCCTAAAGGGCCCATTTATATACAGGAAGAATGCCGAGTCCCTGAAATCACAACTACACAGGTAAAAGCTGCACTCTCTAAAGCCAAAAACACAGCATCCATGGGATCGGACAACATCCCAGGCTGCGTTTTACACAAACTTCAGAATGAACTGGCTCCCCACTTAAGCACCGTGTTCAATAATAGCCACACATCAGGCTTTGTGCCCACTGAATGGTGCACAGCAACAGTTATCCCACTCCACAAAGAGGGAGCCACCACTGATCCCAGGAACTATCAACCTATTAGCTTGATGAGCCTGGTCTGCAAGGCCATGGAACGTATCATCATGGAACTCATAAACAAAGACATTGGTAACCTCCAAACTCTGGATCCCACCCAGTTCGGGTTTGTGAAAACCAGACCATGCCTCCTGAACCTGATCGACTTCTTTGAGGCAGTCACCAAACCTGTAGATGAGGGTAAGGCGGTTCACACAGCCTATCTTGACCTCGCCAAGGCTTTCGACACAATCCTCCATTCTGGAATTATAGCTAAACTCACTAAACTAGGTATAAATCCCTATGTCACAAGATGGGTTGCCAGCTGGCTCACTGACAGAACCCAACTATAAAAGTTGCAGACTCCAAATCTGACCTCAAAGCAGTGACAAGTGGAGTAATACAGGGTTCCGTCCTGGGACCTCTCTTGTTTGGTATCTACTTCTCTGAAGTACAGGCTAACACAGAAGGCCTCTGGCTAATGATGTTTTCAGATGACTGCATACTAGGAGCCATAGTCAAGTCCCCAAATGATGTGGACATCCTAGAGAAGGGCCTCGCTGAGACAGATGTCTGGTGTCTGAGCCATGGCCTCAAGCTCAATGCCAAAAAGTTCAGTGTCATCCCCTTTGGTAAAAACTCTGTCCCCATGAACTACCACTTAGGCAGCAATCTACTTAACACCGAATGTGTGATAAGAGACCTTGGGACTCAGGTGGACAGTAGTCAATCCTTTGATAGTTACATCACCACAGTAGTCAGAAAGTCCTTCTACATGGCACACCTCATCATAAAAGGGTTCTCATCCAGGAAAAAAGAGGTCATTGTTCCCCTCTACTTGACACTCATTAGACCCATTATAGAGTACAATGCCCCTTTTGGAATGTACCTAACAAGACATCTGCAGCAGTTGGAAAGGCCATAGAAGTACCTCACAAAGAGGATTACTGGCCTCAAACAAATGCCCTGACCATCTCAAAAAACCCGAGCTTTACTCTGTAGCATATCACCTACTCTGAGGTGATCTCTGCCTAACATATAAAGCTATGTCAAACCCAGAGCTGTTGGACATGCTACACCTAAAGAAATCCCAATCCCTCCAAGCTACACGGTCTAGGGACCTAAACCTTGTCACCACAATTGCTGTCCCAGAGACTTCCCAAACTCTGGAACAGGCTACCCATCTATGTCAAGCAAAGTTCTTCATTAGCACTCTTCAAGAAAAATCTTGATGAGTGGATGGGAAATAGGAAATACACCCCGAGGATCACTTCTGTGTCTCTGCTTGACAGTGGCTAAGGAAAATAACTTTCTTGGGTGGCATAAGCCAGTGAATCTTGTTGGCTAGGCTTACATAGGCCCTTTGGCCGATAGCCTAGTACCTACCTATGAACCTAAGCCATAGTAGCTCCAATTGTAGAAAAGATCAAAGAGAACAGATTACAGTGGTTTGGACATGTGCAGAAAAGCAGAAGACAAGCTATTGATGAATATTTGGGACAGTCAGTAAGAATGTAAGAAGAAGTGAAGATGTCCAGCAAAGAGGTGGATAGATTATGTGAAAGAAGATCTGCAACAGTCAGGCATGAATGTTGAAGAAAGCAGGAGTATGGCACTGAATCGAGAGAGTTGGTGACAGTTAACACGATACCCCAACCACATGTAGAAAAATGGGAAAAAGGGGGTTGATAATGATGATGATGATTCAGACAGCACACAACATTCATGTAAATAACATAAAGCAGACTTCTAAATTGAAGAATATCCTGTTAACCTTTTTACCAGTAGCCTGTACAGCATCAACAACGAAAAGAAGTTTTGTAAGCATTTATTATTTCCAGTATCAACATAAGTTTATCAAAACTAGATCAACGCAGAACAAAATATTATGTGGCCATTCCCCTTGATACATTATACGGTCATGAATGCACACTGATAATAAACAACACTTCAGATTTACAACTCCTGCCATGACCATTCCTGTCATTGTCATCAACATACATCAATTGCATTCAACATTAACTTCAAGGAAAAGAAAAATATTTTCTTATAAATAAGTTGTCCATTAAAATGAAGTTGTATTGCATGCCAATAACGTATAAGTATAAACTTGTTTTCAACTTATTTTAAAATGTTTTCACTCTCCTACAGCATTTGCCACTGAACTTGGCTTTCTGCAGCTAAATATAGATGCTTTGCAATATTTTTCTCTTTTCTTGAGAAAATGAAGCTCAGCAGTGTGGATATCCATGAATCATTCACAGATGTTGTCATTGTGTCACATCACACATGTAGTAGATACATTTTGGGTGCCTGAGGATGAGCTGTGCTGCCTGCAGGAACATGCTGCAGTACATAGTACGCCCCCATTGAACTTAACTAGCCCATAGCATTTAAAAAGACGTATTCACTAAGTCAACATTTAGATTGGAGTTCACTAGAACCATCGTCATCCATCAGAATATGCCATACCTTATCACTCAAAAGAGTCACATACTTTGAGTAATGCCATATAACACCAAATGTACATATTTGTAAAGAATTTTACTTACAAAATAGTAATCACAAAAGGAATACCTCAAGCATTACTTCAAAAGTAATGCTTCCATAAGTTAATAATGCAAGATAATAATGTCAATTTTGGAATTCATGTGAAAACATTACTATGTTTAAACAAATATAAGCACATGGCAAATTAATTGATTGATCGCTGATTACCCTTGCTGTATAAATATCATCTGTTCATATTCATTAAAAAAGAAACAGATCTCCATGTGACTGTTTCAAATGCAATTGGTAAACCAAAATTGCAATGCTATCACTTCCATGGGAAATATGGGAAATACCCCTAAATGGTTCTGGTCATTTATGGTGATGTCACATTCAGATGGTGCAGCTCCCACCCTCTGAATTTCTGCCCTGCATGAAAGTCTAAGTCTAAATTAATTAGAATGTCTGAACAACTTTATGACATTGAAAATGAGAATGTAAACAATCTACTTTTTAATCATTCCATTGTGTATGAAGGATTTAAAAACATTTTTGCTTGCCATTTTAGAAACAGCAGTTCCTAATGCCAGAGGTGTTGCATTGGAGAACAAATTGGGGTGTATAGAAATATCATGGCAATTTAGGTTAAATGCCTGCACACCACCCGGGATAATGAATATATTTCAGTAACCCCAGTCCTTCATATGTGTGCTGCTAAACTGTAAGAATTTTATATATTTTCTTTATATTAATATTTATAAACATGGTATAGTTGATGTAAATGTTTTAAGGAGACATTTTTATTAAGACTTTCACTTGTGAAATCAAGTTCAAAATTTGTAATCAATTTTATTGTAAGTGTATTGGCTGTATGATGTTTTTGATGATTTTTTAGCATGAATTTTCAAATTGTTTTAAACACACTGTAGCTTTACAACTGCCATTGTGTTATGAGGTGAGGTTATATAAGGATTGTCAGCTTGTTAGTTAATAGTTCTGATGAAGTCCTGTACATTAGAAAGAACAAAAGTGGTAAAGTTTTTTTTTGTTATGGATTAATAAAATCCTTGAGTTTATACTTGCTTTCTCCTGAGTTCTTCGAGGTGAGATCCAATGGTCGAGTTTTATGTAGTATCCGTTTGGTTACATGCAGATATACATACATATGTATATATATATATATATATATATATATATATATATATATATATATATATATATATATATATATGTGTGTGTGTGTGTGTATGTGTGTGTGTATGTATAAGTTTATAGACACAAATAGAGATGCACCTATATATGTCTCCCTGCATTTGCAGATATACACTTAAAATATACAATGATTGTTACTTAAGGAATTATTTCAATGACAGGCAGAAAGCTTTTAAAATGCATTGCTCTATGTAGGCCACAAATCACTTGTTAACATAAGAAATTTGTACGGCAGTCATTATTTCCAAAACACTTGATGGCTGATCAGAGGTAGCTACCACACTTAAGGCAGAGTGGGGTAGGGTGGCAAATTAGCAAATGAATTACCTTCACAGCAATTAATGCAGGCATCAGTGTTTTCTTTTTTTTTTTTTTTTTCAGTTTTTTTAAATGAAAAAGAGTCTTCCTTAAAACCATGTTGGTTTATAGTTTTTATTTTTTTATTTTATTTTATTTTATTTTTGTTAACTGGGAGGGTCCGACTGGACACAGGTCCATTTTCAGCAGAGGCCCAGGGAGAAAAGCTCCATGTTACAATAATAGATTAATACAATACAAAGCAATTAATGAAATTTAAAGTAGGACAGAGGAACATTACATGGCATGTGATAACTATAGTAGAATGTACAATTAGTATAGGCGAGGAGAGATTAACCCCCTCTCCTACAATTTTTTTTCCCTTTGCATTCACAAAAACATTAATAAATTTACAGTCACAATACATTTATGCTTTAGTATAACTGAGAAGTAAATAAATGCCCATAGTGGCATAACTAAAATATACGTATAGGTAGGATGAGAGTAAGAGGAGTCCTGTTAGGTATTGTATTATTCTTAGATACAGATTAGAACATTTATCAGGTAAGGAATATAGTACAAAACAGTACCAGTGTTAGTTTGTTTTCTGCTGTTAGATTGGTGATATGTTTGGATGAATATGCAAGGATATCAG
Source organism: Protopterus annectens (assembly GCF_019279795.1). NCBI lineage: Eukaryota > Metazoa > Chordata > Ceratodontiformes > Protopteridae > Protopterus > Protopterus annectens. Next base: position 1,071,590,222 of record NC_056731.1, read on the forward strand.
TAGAGCTAAGTAAGGTAAATGTTATAGTGTAGCAGAATTCTTGCAACTGAGCATAGTTATTGCTACCCTGGTGTGTAGCAAGCGCAGAGCCAATTATTAGAATAATAGGATTTCAAGAGGTGTTTGAAATGGGTGCTAGAAGTAGTGCTAGTTATATTGTTTGGGAGTGAGTTCCAGGTTTGTGCTGTTGTGCAGACAAAGAGAGATTTACTTGCTTCATTTTTGTTTCTTATTACTTGAATGACATTTTGGTTGCTAGATCTCAGGACTCTAGTGGTGGTGTAGGGCTGGATTAGCTGTTGGAAGGCAGGTGTTTTTTCAGGGTAGTAGTAGAGTGTATGTGCAACTGTGGCTTGATTAAGTCTTAGTAGCTGAGGAAGTTCCAGCCACTTGAGTTGCATTAGGGAAAGACAGTGATGGGATCTATTTGAGGAGTTTGTCGCAAATTTGGCAATTTTGTTGTAGCATGATTCCATTTTGTGAAGTTCAGTCTGGTGAAGGTTAGTTAAGATAGGGGAAGCATAAAGAAGGATGGAGAGGAGGTGGCTTCTTGCAATAGTGACTTTGGTCTGATTAATCATGAACTTTTTATTTCTATAGAGGAGACACAGTTTTTGGTTTACCTTTTTGATGGTTTGTGCTATATGGATATCAAATTTTAGGTGATTATCAATCTCTACTCCTAGTAGTTTGGTGTGGTTGGTTGGTGTGATTTGAATATTATTTTTTTGAGTTTATTGTGAGGCTATAGTTTGAATTGGATGATCTGCCAGGGGTGAATAGGATTAGTTTGGTTTTCTTTGGATTGAGAAGAAGTTGTATTTTAGCAAACCAAGATTCTGCTAGAGTAAAGTTGATTTGGGTGAGGGTGTGTAGTTCCTTTATGCTGGGGGCAGCACATATTATGGTGGTGTCATCAGCATATTGAACTACTGCAGCAGTGGGCAGTGAAGAGGAGATGTTGTTAGTGAAGAGGGAGAACAGCAGTGGGCCAAGTATGGATCCCTGGGGGACTCCTTTGGAAACTGGTAAGAGGGGGGACAGCTTTTCTTGCCAGAGAACAGCTTGTTGGCATTCTGATAGATAGCTATTGAACCAGAGTATGGTGGAGGAGCAAATATTGAGACTAGATAGAGTATTGAGGAGTAGTTTGTGATTAACCATGTCAAAGGCTTTTGATAAGTCGAGGAAGATGGAAGATACGAAAATACCTTGGTTTCTAAAGTGGTTGACTGTATTGGTATAGGATAGAAGGGCAGTGGTTGTGCTGTGGGAGGGTCTGACGCCATGTTGGGAGCTGGATAGTAGTTTATTTTCTTGTAGATATTGCATTAGTTGCAAGTGGACAACTCTTTCTAGAATTTTTGATAAGGGTGATAGTATGGCTATAGGACAATAGTTGGTCAGCTCTAAGGAGTTGCCTCCTTTGTGCAGAGGGACAATATGGGAAGTTTTCCAGAGGGTAGGAACTTTGTGTTCTGAAATTGATCATATTTTTTATGAGAATTGACACTGCGTAGGATATGGCTTCTGCCGCTATCTGAAGGAAATCTGCAGGGAGTTTATCGGCTGCTAGTGTAGTTGGTTTTAGCTTCCTAAGGAGGTTTGCAATCATTTTAGTGGGCACTAGCTGTAGGGAAAAGGTAGAGATGTTATTTTTTGTATGACTGTTAGTTGAGGTGGAAGATTGAATAGGAGAACCATTATTTTTCTGGGTATTAGCAAGATTTTGAACTGTTTCTGTAAAGAATTTATTAAATTGTGTAGGAATATCATCCTGGTTGTTTGGCAGTACAGGGGTGGGAGTGGATGCTTTCCCAGGGTGAAGTAGTCTATTAATGGAGGTCCAGAATTTTTGGGGGTTGTGGCTATATTTATTCTGTAGGTTTTTGTAGTAGTTGGACTTGTCTAGTTTAGTTAGTCTCTTAGCTTTATTACGTAGTTCTATGTACTTTGACCTTAGAGCAGTGTTTTTATCTTTGTGGGATGCTATCCAGAGTTTGTCCCTTTCTTTCATTGTCTTTTTTGTCTCTTTGGTGAGCCATGGGGCATGGTGGGTTTTTGTCCTAATGGATCTAGAGGGGGCATGATGGTCTAGGATATGTAGAAAGGTAGAGTTAAAGTACTCTAAAGCTTTGAAACCGTGTTGGGTAAAACCTTGGTGCAGAAATAAATCCAAATGAAAGGTAAAAAGTAAAAAATAAAAAATGCACCAAGATAACACACAGCAAACATTTAATCACAGCAAAGTACAAAGTGGTAAGCGCTTTCACAACCAAAGTTGCTTCATCAGACACCACAGTAAACAATGCACAGGTTTAAATAGAGATTCTAAAATGCCAATTAATCAATAAAAATCACACAATGATTAAGTAGCAGTGAAAAACAATTAAGCCTCATGCTCAAACTAAAAAAAGCATTGCTTAAAAACATTGCTTAAAAACATTGTACAAGAAGGAATCAAATACTATACATGAGAAAGCACTTAAAAACTTATAAAATCATTATAAAACATGGAAAAATACTAGGCAGGAAAAAGTTAAATAGAATACTTGGGAACTAATAGTTAAATACATTAGACTAATTTTGAAAGAACTTAGCTAATCTTAATGCTTGAGATGTCTAGCCTTTAAAAAAGGGACCAAGGAAGTAGTAGCATTCAAACCAGGATACTTTTCAGCATTAAGTTTCAAAATCCACTTCTGTTCATGTCCCTCTGTGATATTCTCAATGTCACCACCTCTGGGGTTTCTATGAATATGTTGTAGAACAAAGAACTTAAAGGAATGAGAATGGCCATTGGACATAACATGATTGGCTAGAGCATTTGATGGTTTATTATTACTAATATCTCTTAGGTGGTCTAGAATACGATCTTTAAGCATTCTATTTGTTTTTCCTACATAAAAAGCAGGACATTGTACACAAAAACAATAATAGACCACATCTATAGATCTACAATCAGTGTATTGATTAGTGTACAAAGAAAATTTCCTAGTAGGATGTACATATTTATTTTTGCTATATATAAATTGACAAGCACTGCAATTCCTGCATGGAAAACTACCATGCCAATTGGATCTAATAATAGTTCTAGATAATTCACCATGACATAGATGTTGTTTAAGGGATTTATTATTTCTAAAACTAAAAATAGGAAAATGTCCGACCTTGTCTACCAGTCCAGGCACTTCTTGTAGCAAATACCAATGCTTTTTGACTACATCTAAGTATTGATTGATGTTACTGGAAAACTGAAACACCACTCTAAAATCATTACTAGTTCTGTTAGTATACCTTGTATTGTCAACAGCATCACGAGCATTAAAATAAGGTTTAAATCTAGTGCTTCTCAGCTTCCAGGCGTTAGAGATAGTCTTTTCAATGTCTGCAAGCGAGTATCCCCTATGTAAAAATTCTGTTTTTAAATTAGATAGGGCAACTACTGCATCTTCATCTCTGCTATGCAGTCGCAGTGTTCTAAAAACCTGACCCTTGAGCACGTTCCTAGGAACGTGTCTAGGGTGCATACTAGATTTGTACAAAAGAGTATTTTTTCTAGTGGGTTTAAAATAAATATTACTGCAAAGACTATTTAAAACAGATTTACTAATCTGCACATCAAGGAAACTGATGTCAGTGTTGGAACTATGGTAAGTGAACCTTAAAAAATCAGTAGTTGAATGCAAATATTCCACAAACTGTGCCAAATCAATGCCAGAGCCTCTCCACAGCATAAATACGTCATCCACAAAGCGGACGTACCAAAGTATTTGTCCATAGAATGGATTATTGTTTGACAACAGATTTTGCTCTTCCCAGCTGACCAAAGCCAAGTTGGCGTAGCTATTTGCACATGCAGTGCCCATGGCCATGCCAACTTTCTGTAAAAATAATTGCTCCTGGAACATAACAATATTGTTCTCTAGGATAATCTCTAAGAGACTACAAATCAACTGTATCTTAGTGTTGGTGAAACACTTATTCACATAAAGAAAATGCCTAACGCTGTCAACACCCCATGTGTTAGGTATACTAGTGAATAAGGATTCAATGTCTAATGTAACAAGGACAAAATTCTCATTAACATCAACACTTTCCATTCTATCATAAAGCCTTTGTAAAAACATCTTTGTATCCTTCAATATTGTATGGCAGTTTGCCAACAAACCATGTAAACATCCCTCTACATAAATAGAGAGAGGTTCAGTACACCACCCAGTGCCTGAAACAATAGGACGCATGGGTGGAGATAACAAATTTTTGTGTATTTTTGGTAGGCCATATACCCTGGGAACAAGTGGTTTATACACATTAAAATACTTAAAAAGTGAATCATCTATTAAGTTCGTGATTAGTAAATCAAAAATTAAAAAAGAAACGTTATCTATAATAGCGTTAACAGTAGGCTTGGAAATGCATTGATATGTATGCGTATCAAGTAAAAGTTTCTCCATTTGTGTGACATATAAATCCTTGTCCATTAACATTATACTGCCTCCTTTATCTGCCTGCTTAATAACTATTGAATGTATATTTTGTATTTCTTACAGGGCTCTGTGTTCATCTACTGTCAAGTTATAAAATGACATACTAGTATCAGTTAAGTTGTTTAATTCTCTAAAAGCAATTTCACATACATCTATGAATCGTTGAATACCTGTTGGTAAAGCTGGAACAAAGGTACTAGGTTTTCTGTATATATTATGTCCTTTATTACCTGCAGTAGTATCTGTAGGAAACAAACACTTCAGGGAAAGACTTCTGCCAAGTAGTCTTAAGTCCTTCAACATTTCTGCTGGGCCGGCCCTCCTTGCAGGAATAAAGGATAAACCTTTATTAAGAACACTAAGCTGTTCACTATTTAACACAAAAGAAGAAATATTTATAACTAAGTCTGAGACTACATGCATCTCTTTTTGGATTGATGAGCTATCACATCCATGTGCTGGCTCTTGAATGTCTTGCCGTTGTGTGTAAAGCTCTTCGACCGAGCTCTGTACGGCAGGGCTGTTCTCAAAGAGTAGTCCCCCTTCTTTGTCTTGTCTAAAAAACACTTGTTTCCTTGTTTAGTTCTTGCCCTTGAGTATTATTAACTACAGATACATTTGAAGTTAAAGGCATTACTGCTGATGCGTAAGTGGGACGCACATCATTAATAAACTTGTCAGTGGTAAAGGAAGTCTCCAAACTGCTAAAAGCAGTAAAAGAAGGTTGCATACCTGGTTCTGCTTGCATAGCATTCGTAGATACGGGTGCCACAACTCCCCGATCGTCTGTAGTAGTAGGAACTGCCGAAGTAGCAGTAACAGGAATTTGCAAACCTGGTTCCACTTCTGTAGCATTTGTAGATATGGGCGCCATACCTCCCCGATCATTCATAGAACCGGAAACAGGACCAGAGGAGCCAGTTGTGTTCCCCTGCAATGCAGTATTTGCATTAAAGGGACCATTACTTTGAATAGATGTAGTTTTAACTTCTTTCGGCCAAGAAAAGACATTGTTTCTTGCAAAGTCGGTTTTATCTCTATTAAGTTTAGATAACTTAATAGACTGTAGTTTCTTCTCATAAGCAACTATATTATCCTGTAGTTGACTCATTTTGTTGAATGTAATATCACAAGAAAAATTGTCAGTGATTTTTGTTTCAAGATCAATAATCTGTGCTTTTAAGTCAGCTTCAATAGGTGAAAAAAGTCTATTAAAAGTTCCATATATTGAGAACTAAATTGTAAATTTAATTCTTGCCATTTACGTAGCAGGACTGGATATGTATCACCATAGGTGGGCATATTCAGAATTCTTAAGCCTCGTGGAATAATTTTGGCTTCCAACGAAGCTTGAAGATCTAACCTCTGCCATTGCAGTCTCTTGTATTTATACATCATATTTTCTAGATTCTTATATTGCTGAAAAAATTCTGGTAAACGTTGTTGATTAGAAAAAGTTTCATCCATACCAGCTTGTATAACAGTATTCAGCAATGGATTCACAGGAATGTCTAGAATCCTTAGGAAACGGTGATGTTGTCCACTCACAGACTGCTCAGTTGTAGTATCTTCCATGGAGCTGTGTGTCTCTTCACCGAACAAAACCAAAAACAGAAAACCAAAGAAACCGTGTTGGGCAAAACCTTGGTGCAGAAATAAATCCAAATGAAAGGTAAAAAGTAAAAAATGCACCAAGATAACACACAGCAAACGTTTAATCACAGCAAAGTACAAAGTGGTAAGCGCTTTCACAACCAAAGTTGCTTCATCAGACACCACAGTAAAAAATGCACAGGTTTAAACAGAGATTCTAAAATGCCAATTAATCAATAAAAATCACACAATGATTAAGTAGCAGTGAAAAACAATTAAGCCTCATGCTCAAACTAAAAAAAGCATTGCTTAAAAACATTGCTTAAAAACATTGTACAAGAAGGAATCAAATACTATACATGAGAAAGCACTTAAAAAACTTATAAAATCATTATAAAACATGGAAAAATACTAGGCAGGAAAAAGTTAAATAGAATACTTGGGAACTAATAGTTAAATACATTAGACTAATTTTGAAAGAACTTAGCTAATCTTAATGCTTGAGATGTCTAGCCTTTAAAAAAGGGACCAAGGAAGTAGTAGCATTCAAACCAGGATACTTTTCAGCATTAAGTTTCAAAATCCTCTTCTGTTCATGTCCCTCTATGATATTCTCAATGTCACCACCTCTGGGATTTCTATAAATATGTTGTAGAACAAAGAACTTAAAGGAATGAGAATGGCCATCACACTTACCAGATACAGGACCCAGACTTGGGCCACACCTGATGGACCTATGAAAAGGTGAGGAGAGGTATTGTCAGCATCACCAACTGTTGCAGCACTACAAGATAATTTGTGCATATATCCACATGTACAGTAGCTACTATGATAATGGCTATATTCCTGATATTCTGAGTATGTGTACACACCTGAGCATAAAACCCAACACCCCCACCAATGCAAATAGACCTGACACTCATGTACTGATATGTACAGCCTGTCACAATAACTGAAACAGTATTCCACTGCTGAACACAGTAAGCTTACCTGTACGCTCCTCTCCTGTGGGTACTGTGGCACCCACTTACATGATGTTAGGCATGATGGAAGTCTGGGAGCTGTTGGTTATTCCTAGTTCTGCCAGGAATTCCTCTGTGGCTGAGAGTGGTTGTTCCATTGCAGGCCTTCCACCAGTGTCAACACAATCCCCAGCAACAGTAGCTGCCCTTTGTCATGCAGCATGCATCATATCTATGGCCCAGTGTTAGATCTGCTAATAGGTCCTGTCCAGTTGGCCAGTCTGACCATGTGCACAACGTCTGGCCACAATGCCTCCCACTGTTCTGAGTTATGCCTACCCCTGGACAGCAAGAACTGATGGTGGTATCTCAGTCCATCTAGTATAATGTCATTCTGCACAGTTGAAAAGGGAGTGTGTCTCCTGCAGTACATGGTTCCTGAAAGACAAGAGGGGTATACATTACAGGACCAGATATGTGGACATCCACTATGTACAGATCCAGCATACCCTTAATGGCCTGCACTATTCACTGCTCCCTCACACATCATATCCCACAGTCTGGCAAAACACTACATGTGTGGTTATCAATAAGATAGTAGCAGTACTGGGGCATGCCCCTGTGTGCCGTGACAGATTCTGCTGTATGTTCCTACACCCATCACTGCAGTCTACTGTGGTGAGTCCCCTATGGGCAAATTCCCACTAATATGCCATGCAGCTGCTGTCAGACAAATATCTGTGTGCTATTACAACAACTATATGGGTAGAGACCAGCAACACCAGTGTGCCACAATGGCAGACAGCAATGCAAACCTGCTGTAGTATATGTTCTCTGTAGGCATCATATCTCTCATCTATACAGATGTTTGCAGACTGCCAAGATGTTTGTCCATAGTTTTGGTCATTTTCAGACAAACATGTGGATTTCTGATAAATGGTTGACCAATCATTGATGGCTGATGTCAGAAAATAAAGACAGACATCTGAGTTTCACACGTCATACCCTTCAGAACACAGTTATGCTACAGTAGTATCAGTTTAGTCTATTTTTACTTTTAAAAGGAGGTTCATAGGTTCATACTAGGCTATCTGCCCTAGGGCATTTATAAGCCTAGCCAGAATGTGTTTGGCTTTCGCCACCCATTTTAAATTAATTTTGCTATGCCCTTTTTTGAGGTTAATATACTGTGCCTCTGTCTAACAGTGACACAGAAGTGATATCTGGGGTAAACCTACGATCTCCCATCCACTCATCAAGATTCCTCTTGAAGAGAGTCAATGAGGGACTCTGCCTAACTTGGACTGGGATTTTATTCCAGAGTGAAGGGAGCCTCTGGGTTATGAATCTGTCCCTCCAGCATGTCCTATTTATTTCAGTGCTGAGGTTCAAGTCTCTTGAGCATGTAGCTCAATGTGATTTGTATTTTCAGAGGTGCAGCATGTCCATTAATTCCGGGCTGGACATGGCTTTATACGTCAGGCACAGATCACCTCTGAACAGGCAGTATGCCACTGAGTAGAGCCTGAGTTTCTCTAACCGGGCAGCATATGGCATCTGTTTGAGCCCTTTGATCCTCTTGGTGAGGTACTTATGGGGTCTTTCCAGTTGCTGCAGGTGTCTGGTAAGGTACATCCCAAAAGGGGCATTGTACTCAATTATGGGCCTGATGAGGGATGAGTAAAGAGGCACGATGACCTCCCCTGATCTAGATGTGAATCCCTTCATGATTAGGTGGGCTATATAAAATGTTTTTCTAACCACTTTGGCCACGTGGTTGTCAAATGAGAGATTGCTATCAACTTGGGTCCCCAGGTCCCTAATTACTTCTTCTGTACTTAATGGATTACCACCTATGTGGTAATTTATGGGCACTTTGTTTTTGCAAAAGGGGATGACTATATACTTTTTGGCGTTTAGCTTGAGGCCATGGCTCTGGCACCAGTTGTCTGTTTCTATGAGGCCCTTTTGGAGGATGCTTGTGTCGGCTGGAGAGTCAATTATGGTGCCCAGTTTGCAGTCATCTGCGAACTTGGTCAGCCACAGTCCTTCCGTGTTAGCCTGTACCACCGAGAAGTATATACCGAACAAGAGAGGTCCCAGGACTGAGCCTTGTGGGATGCCACTTGTAACCGGTTTGGAGTCTGACATGGCTCCAGCAATTCTAACCATGTGGGTTCTGTCCTTGAGCCAGTTTGCAACCCATCTAGTGATATAGGGGTTTATATTTAAGCTGGTGAGCTTATCTATAATGCCCGAGTGGGGTATTGTGTCGAAGGCTTTTCCGAGGTCCAGGCAGGCTGTGTGGACCACTTTCCCCTCGTCAATGGTCTTGGTGAGTGTTTCAAAGAAATCAACCAGGTTTAAGAGGCAGGATCTGCCCTTAACAAAGCCGAACTGGGTAGGATCCAGTGTCTGTAGGTCCCCAATATCTTTATTTATGAGGTCCATGATGATCCTTTCCATAGCTTTGCAGACCAAGCTAGTCAGGCTTATGGGGTGATAGTTTCCAGGATCCATTGAGGCACCACCTTTGTGGAGAGGGACCACAGTTGCTGTACACCACTCTTTGGGTACATATCCTGTAGTAAGGCTGAGATTGAACAGTAGTTTTATGTTTTTGTTTAGCTCTTCTTGGAGTTCATGTAGGACGCAGCCCGGGACACTGTCTGGTCCCATTGATGCTGTGTTTTTTGCTTTGGAGAGGGCGGCTCTTACCTGAGCATCTGAGATGTTAGGGGGGCAGCACTCTGCTGGGATAGATATTTGCCCTTTTGGTGGGGGGGGGGAGAAGTTTGTGCTGAACCTGTCAGCTAGGATGTTGGCAATGTCTGTGGGTTTGGTGTATTTTTTGTCATTTTAGGACGTCTGCCTTTGGAGGATTGGGTCTTGGTTTTATTTGGGATTGCATGATCCATGCATTCCTGAAGGTGTTCATAGAATGCGTTTATAAAGGATTCTGTGGTCTGGGCCGTATTTTCCACAGGCCTGGGGGCTTTGAAGGATTCCACCTCGGTTTTGAGGAGTGTGAAATTTGCTTTAGAGAAGTTTTTCACTGTGGTTTTCTGGGCAGGGGATGGTGTCGGGATGTGAATATCCAGTGAGATTAGTTTATGGTCTGATCTTACCAGTGAGGGATACACTTCTGGTCCGGAGCATAGAGTCCCCATGTTGGTGATGATCAGGTCCAGTATGTTTTTCCCTCTTGTGGGAGTGGTAACAAGTTGTTCCATAGCATTTCAGTTTATAAATTCTAGGAACCTTTGGGCTAGGGTGTTGGAGCTAGAGTAATGCTCCCAGTCTATGTTTGGGTAGTTGAAGTCACCCAATATAATGGTGTTTGGAGAGACCTTCATATTTTCCAGTGTTCTCAGGAAGGCCGAGTGGGGTTCCTGGGTTAGGGAGGGTGTCTGTAGCAGGCTATAAACTGGAAGGCAGTTTTACCCACTGTTAGTTGCACATGGATAGTCTCTGATGCTTCGTGCTGTGCCACCAACCTGGAGGTGTGGGTATCTTTGACGAATATTGATACTCCCCCTCCCTTTGTGGGTCGGTCCAAGTTTTGGTGCTGAAAAGCATGGTATGAGGTATAACCTGGTAGTGCTGGGGTGCTCTCAGGAGCCTTGAACCAGGTTTCTGTTACTGCACAGATTTCAATGTTCTCCATGCTAAGGAGAGTTTTGAGTGCATGCATCTTGAGGTTTAGACTTCTGGCATTGAGTAGCATTACTCTTAGTTTCTTATCCCTTGTGATACCTATGGAGGTGGGTTTGTCTTTTGAGCCTTGCCTAAAAAAGGCACTATGGGAGTAGCAAGAGCCTTTGCCAATATCCGAAAGCCCAGGGGTGACAGGTGCAAGCCGTCCCTAGTGAAGCATCGTGGCTTGTCGAGCATGTCATCCCAGGCTGACAGGCATTGGATCCCCTTTGAATGACACCAATACTTAAGCCAATTTTTGAAATTGATCATCTTGTCTTCATATTGTGGCATCATTCTTGGTGAGGGTAAGATGCTACTCAAGGTCAGGGTCATACCGGCCTGGGCCACATGCTCAGAGAGCTCCTCTATGTCTCTTTTCATGTAGTCCAGGGAGGTATGTCTCAGGTCATTCACACCAGCATGGACAATGACTGAATCATATTTGTACTTGCCTTGGAGTGACCTGAGTGCTTGTGTTATGTGGCGGATCCTAGCGCCCAACAGGCAGCTCACCGTGACCTCCTCCTTGTTCAGCCTGGTGAGCGGGACGTCAGTGTACCTGATGATAGAGTCACCAATTACAAGTGTATCAGGTGTGTTGTTTAGCCTGACTGTTTGGCACACTGGCTTTGTGAGCTATGTGTTGCACATGTTTTGTTTTGGGGTAGCGGTTGCTTGGGTGTCTGCTTTGGAGGTCTCTGCTGCTTAGGCAGATCTTTATTTAGAGCCTCCGAGTTTGTTTTTGTGTGTTTATGTGTTTGATTTGCTGCCGTGGTGGGTCTATGTGAGACTGGAATTGTACGGAGTGTGGTTTCCTTCTCCTCCTGACTGGTTATGCCAGTACTGAGTTGAGAAAGCTTAGCCTCCAGTTTGGCTATATGGATGCATCTCTCACATGTGTTGGAATTTGTTGGGAGGAGGAGAGGGTTGTTTGTGTACATGAGGCAGTTGTAACATTGCCTCAAGATTCCCAGATTCACCAGCTGGACCGGAGAGAAGATTGACAACTGACCTTTGGACATGCTAGAATGGTATTGGGAATTCCTTTATAATTTAAAAACATCATCATGTTTCATAGGGGTTGAGGGTGTGACTGTGAGCTATAGTGAGTGCGATGTAAAGAAATTACAACTGTCTCGCTGGTAGAACTTGTATGGTCAGAACAACTTCACTGTATTTTTTTATTTAATTGGATATTGATGGTATAATTGTTGTCAGAGAAGTTGATTTAAGTTCCTTTGAATTCTTTGCTACTAACTTTATGCAATTTTTTTCTTTTGCAATATTTTATTCATTTAAAGCTGAATATGGATTCCTTAAATGAGTATGCAATTAATGATTTGCTAATGCACAAGTATCTTGTACAGTGTAATAAATGCTATGCATATTTAAAGGTAACAGCTGATAACACTGGTGATCTTTGTTCCTTGTGTCAAACGTTGGATGATTTGCTTACCATTGTTAAAAGCAAATCTCGACTTAATGATGATGATTGCACATCTGCAGTTGGCATTGCTTGGAGAACTGTTGTATCATATATTAATGACTGGACTGATGAGTTAAATAATGTTAGGCATAGAACAAATAGAACAGATTTAGGAAATGATGCATCTATTTTCTGCAAAGAACATTCAACCCCTATGAAACATGATGGTGCCCCTGAGAACTATGGAATTGTGGATGCAAGTTCTCAGCAATCTGAGTATCCAGTTTGTTTAGAAGGAAACAAAAAAGAAAAAAAGGATGAAGTTCTCAACAAATAACAAGAAAGAAAAAGAAACTGACTAATGACTGTAAAGGAAAGAGAATACCTAGTAAAAAGGATTCTGCTTTGTTATGTAACACACTGGTGACAGGGAATGAAGTCTGTCTATCAGAAACCCCTCAATCTACAGAAAAAGGCATGATGTTTTCAATGGAAAAGGTAACAAAAAAAGATGCAAGGGGCAGGTGAAAAGGAAGAAATCAAAACTGAACATGGAAGGATTGAAGAACATTACTGTAAGAAAAAAGAAGAGAAAGACAGATGTTGACTACATGGCTCAAGCTGTGGATTTACAATACCAGCTAGATGAGAATTTAATATGCAATGTAAACAGTGGAATTAATAAGACTAATAGTGATGAAGATCTGTCCTTCGTAACAATTGATGTAGCACAAAAAACTGTATTAGAATCTGAAGAGTCTTCAGAGATGCTCAGGAAAGATATTCTTGTAATTGGAGATTCAGTTGTTAGAGGAACTAATACTTATATTTGCAGAGATGATAATGAACATCGAGTAGTGTTATGCTTCCCAGGAGCAAAAATTGAAGATATGAAATAAGCCTTGGAATGCCTTAATGTAAAGAAGTATGGATCAGTTTTTATTCATGTTGGTACAAATGATGTCACCAACAAAGGTTTTCTGACTGTTAGCTGGGAACTGACAGCCCTCCTAGCTAGTAGTGCTTGTGCTGGTACGACATATTTTTCACAAATCACCTATAGAAAGGATAGTCAGGTCACTGTGAATGAAAAGATTTTTTGGATAAAACCTACATGGAAAAAATGTCCTGTTTTAAAAAACGGAAATGTGTAGAGTATCCAAGCTTTTTTTGGGGGGGGGCACATGTGTTCAGACAGGATAGTGTGCATTTATCTAGATCAGGGAAGAGAATTTTTGCAACAGATATTTTGCAATATTTGACAAACACCAGCCAGGATTTTTACCAGGTCAAAAATGTAACAGTTCACAGATAGCAACATCTGATGCATCTCTGATGGTTGTTAATGCTAGGAGCATTAATAATATTTTTTTATTAGAAAATTTACTACATTCCCATAAGATTGATGTTATTGTTTGTGAAACATGGTTAAAGAACAATGACTGGAAACTAATTCTGACAGTGTATAAATGTTTTTACTGTAACAGACATTCTAACAAAAAAATCAGGTGGAGGTGTTATGATAGGGATTAAAGATAGATATGAGACCTGTGATTATTACATGTTCAATGATAACACCAATACTATAGACTGTGTAACTGTGACAATAAAGACAACCCTGGAACATATAACAATCGTTTGAGTGTATAGACCACCAAAGTCAAGTGCAGATGACCTAGAGAAATTCATACATTTCTTACATGAAACACAGGAGGGAAGTATGATATTAGCTGGGGACTTAAATTTGCCAGAAACAGATTGGAATAATATTGATTCAACAATGTTAGTAAAGAAATTAATCACAGAGTATATTCAGGAATAATAAATGCTTAAGACTGTAGAAAAACCTATCAGGGTACGGAATATATTAGATATTGTTTGTGTTCCCAAAGAAATTACTGTAACTTCAAATCACATTTTACCACCATTGATGTGCAGTGATCATGGGATTATTAAGGTTAATTTGTTGCTAGATAATTCTGCCAAACTGAAATCTAAGCCAATCCACCGAAGGTTAATTACAGATTATAGGGAAGCAAAACAGTTACTATATAAAACTAACTGGAGTGAGGTGTTCAGTGGAAAAACTGTAGATGGAATGTAGAAAATTTTGAAAGAGAAATTGTTTGAGTGCAAAAAAGTCAAAAAAAAGTTTAATATCAGGATCTAGGCATGCAACATCAGGGGGGGTATATTTCCATAAGAGCAAGATACCTGATTAAGATGAGAGACAAAAAAATATAAGAAATGGAAGAGAGGTCGAACTACAGCTTTGAAAACTGAAATAAACAAGGTGGACAAACAGATTAAGCATAGTGTTAGACAAGATCAAGAAAAATTTGAAGAAAAGTCATATAAAGATATTGAGCATAATAGGAAACCTTTTTATAGATACATAAGATGTGGAAGGAGTAAAGATACACAAATTGATAAACTGTGTGAAGATTCTAAAATTTATTCTCAGACACAACAGATTATATATATATATTTACAACATCTTATGCAAAACAGTTTGGCTCCACAAAAGAGGTGGTAAGTTGTCCTAGTGGCATTCAGGTAACCCCAGATACTGGAATCAAATTAGATTATATTAAAAAATAACCGTGCAGACTGGATCCAAGCAAAGCACATGGAGGAGGCAGAATAAGTACCAATGACCTGAAAACACTTCAGCAAAAACATACACTACCCTTACATCTATTATTCACTAGGTCATATAAATATGGAAAGATTCCTCAAGATTGGAGGCATGCAGTTATTAAAACTGTCTTTAAGGGAAAGGGGAGTAGGACAAACCCAGAATCATATAGACACTTAAGTCTACTTTCATGTTATGGAAAAATAATGGAGAAGGTAATACTGGATAAGTTATTGTCAGAACAGGATAGGTTGAGACTTGAAACCATATATCAGCATGCATATGTTGAAAATAGATCTATTACCACCTGTAACATGATGTTCTGTAACAATACAATAACAGCTATGAATGAAAACTTGTGCTGCGATGTGATTTATATAGATTTAACTTCAGCATTTGGCATGGTCATACACAAAACACCGATCAATAAATTAGCACAACTAGGTATTGATGTACTGTTTATAAGATGGATAGCTGCATGGCTTATAAATAGGACATGGCAAGTATCAAACACCAGCTGGACAGGTGAAATCCTTGGTTACAGGCAAGGTGTTCTTCAGTGCTCTGTCCTAGGCCCTTACTTGTTTTTCATCTGAGGTGTTCGACAATCTATATGCTGACGACCTGAAATTGGGTAAACTGATTACAAGTGTTACAGATAAGGCATGTTTGCAAAATAATTTGACTAAATTGACCATTTGGACACAGGAGAACAATATGTTGATAAATACATCAAAAACTAAGCATATGAGATTTGGGAGACATAGACTGAAAGGTGAATATTTAATACAGCACACAGTGATCGTTTAAGGGCCTGGGTATATTCAGCTATGAGTTTTTCTAATCATATCAACCAATTGGCTAATTATAGTTATAGAACTATAGGTTGTATAAAAAGATTTATAAAGTCTAGGAAATCAAACATAATGAAGTAATTGTTTATTAGTTACATTAGACCCAAACTTGAGTATGGAATAACAATATGGAAACCCTATAGAAAAACAAGCATGAATAAACTGGAAAAAGTACAGCAGAAATATACCAAAGGCAACCATGGATGTGAAAATCTCAGTTATTATGAAAGACTAAAATATCTGAACTTGTACAGTGTCTCTCTTACAGATATTTAAGAGGAGATCTTATTCAGGTTTATAGGGCATTTAGGGACAACTACCTCTGGGAATGTTTGGGGTTATCAAAAAGTACTAGAGAATCATCAGATAACCTACGTAGAAGATTCTATAGGAATGAGAAGTGTACTAATTGGTTCTCTGACAGAGTAGCTGATGCTTGGAACAGACTACCAAATTACATTAAAGCAAGTACTAGTTTAGATATTTTTAAGAACAGTATGGATATTTATTATCAATGAAGTAAAGCCTTCGGTAATCCGCCACAGCAGGAATTTCAATAAAGTAAAAATAAAAATAAAGTAAAATTAAAACAATATGATGTTTATTCCAATATTAAGAGCATATAAAAATAGTAGGATACAGTCCTCCAAAGTCCAATAAGCGCTTTTGGAAATTTGCCTTCATCAGATCGTGAAACTAGGACTGTTGTTTTTCACTTTTAAAAGACATACGTCCAATACATTTCAGAATTTCAGAGAACACTTTACATCAGGCCAATCATAAGTGTTTTCAGCTTTTGCATAATACATTCAATTGTAATTTCCACCAAATTGAAAGGACACAGACAATGTCTACATAGAAGAACCAATCATGCTCCTTGTGAAAGGACAAGCATTCTCATTCTACCTATCATATCACTTGAAACTTAATGCAAATGCGATTCTGTGCTGAAACATGGTAGTCTTTTGATTCGTGGTGTACACCTGCTTCTGGCCAATCACACATTTGTTGGAGGGGTACAAACGCTCATTCCACCAATCATATAAATTCTAATTTTAATACAGGTAAACAAATCATGTAATTTGCAAAAGAACAGGCCTCCTTATCCTACCAATCAACTCGCTTTAAACAAGTGAAGTGCGTAGCAAAGCATATCAGCCTTTTAGTTCATAGTATGTCTCTCACTTTCATATAGGGTGAGTATCACATATAAACCGCAGAATCACAAACACACATATAAGTCTGCTCCAAGGGCTTTACCCTTAAATAGTGACATTTTTAGCAGATACATGGTCATAGTTTTTGCGGATAGATGT
This sequence comes from Protopterus annectens, assembly GCF_019279795.1. NCBI lineage: Eukaryota > Metazoa > Chordata > Ceratodontiformes > Protopteridae > Protopterus > Protopterus annectens. The sequence goes on from NC_056731.1 coordinate 1,071,607,200, forward strand.
AAATTGTATTTGTCTTTTCTTTCAAAATAATTCCATTGTTATAAATTCCTTCATCTGGATTCATCATCCTTTGACAATAAATAATGCTTCCAATCTTCATGAAACACTCACAGATGTATTAATAAGGCAAATCTGCCATATGGCCAGTTTACCCATGGATCAAACTTTCCTTGTCAAATCTTTGAAAACTAAGTATAATAAATGAATGAAGACTCGACTATCAGCCTCATACTGGAGCCAGCCAGGGTTACTGAGAGGGTTAATCTTCTTATTTATGGCCAATGATGTTATTTCTGGCCTTGAGTATAGGTTTTAATGGAACCAAAGTGTTAAGTCCTGGGGGATGATTGGCTCTCATGTTTGTAATCCAACTTATTTCTCGTAATTCAGTGCGATTAAAAAGATCTCCTCCCCTAATGGTTTGAACAACCACTTCAATAACTTTAAATAAAAACAGACGAGAGGGGCTGTTAGCAACATATGCAGCAAGTGCATTATTCAACTCCTTTTGTCGTATATCCCTCATATGTCATAGAATACGATCTTTCAACCGCTGGTCTGTCTTCCCGACATAGAAAGTGCTGCATTGGCAGCAGGTAGCTAAATATATAATATGGGCAGTAGTGCAATCTGCATAAATATTGAAGGTGTACTGTTTGCTCAGATAAAGAAGAATGTGTTGGAGCTATCGATAAGGCACATGATTTACACCTTTGGCACTTAAAAGTGACTTTTCTATCTGAGTATGTTCTATTATATGTAAAGCCATCCTTGTTGAGCAAAAGCCTTTTTATATTTTTCTTGTTCTTAAACAAGAATTTCGGTTGATCACCTACCACATTGTTGATTTTTTCATCCATAGTTAAAATTGACCAAAATTTCTTTATTACTTCACACACTTGCCTATTATCAAAGCTATAGGTTAACATACATTTCACCTGCTGTGGCTGACTGGCAATATTCACATTGCCCTGTTGTATTAAGATGGTCCTGTTGGAATAATAAGGCTGCCCTTTGCCTTTTCTTATTTCCTGGTAACTTTGTTTTTGTGGAAGATTCCTATCCTTATAGGCTCTTTCCTTCAAATGCATTTGTAGTTTTTGTTGTTCATCCATGAATTCTTTGTCATCAGTGCATAGTCTTGAGACTCTCAGGATCTGATTTTCAAATATGTTGTTGAAAATATGTTCTGGATGCATACTCTGCCTATGCAGATAATGATTTCTCCAGGTGGCTTTTCTACAGATTCCTGTGCTTATGCCTTCACTAGGATGTAGATGGATCTTTACGTCCAAAAAATCAATCACTTCACTAGAATAGTTAGCCTGGAATTCTAGGAAATTGGTACTGCAGTTAATATATTCAATAAAGCTTTTCAGCTGATCCATTTTCCCTCTCCATAAGATAAAAATATTGTCAACAAAATGACCATAATACACCAGATGTTTTTTTTCATATGCAGTTTTCTGTAAAGATTTCCTTGTGCTCCCATTCGGCTAATATCAGGTTAGAGCAACTATTAGCACATGGGGTGCCCATTGCACACCCCATGTTTGTAGGTAGAAGGCATCCCCATAGACAAAGATATTATTCTCTAAAACTAGTTGCAATAGGGAGCATACAGGTTCTGCTGTAACATCATTCCTTGCCAAAAATGATCTAATGACATGCATTAATGCCCGTGCTTGAAACATTTGCACTTATGTATGCATGTATGCATGTATTCATGTTCTTACTTTGTATGAGCAATACATAAACACTGTCACTAAGTTTGGGCCTTTGTCCCCCCATTAATTATGGCTTTGTCCTGAGTTCTTGGTGTAAGAGGTTGACAGGTGTGTTAGACATAACTCTCAACTAAACAGGGTCAAATGTCAGCAGAAGCAGGAACATAGCCAGAGTACATCAGGGACAATCAGGGTCAGTTTTACAATGTTGGCACTAATTATGTGAGACATGCACAGAATGAGAGGAGGTGAATTACAGTACATATTCTGACATTACAGGGGTGTACAACCTCTCTTATTGTCACTATGTACTATGTGTAATATACTAGCTTTTCTACAAAGCCGACCGTTATAGGTGGGATTGACAGGGACAGAGCTGATATGTGATTGAAATCAGGGACAGTTGAGAGGCATGCACGTAGGTGTAGCACAACAGAGTATCAATGACATGTTATCACCATACATCTAAGACAGGTGTGCTGCTGTAGTCCCTATTCCCCACACCTCCATCCTTCTATATGCATCCTGTTATATGGAGAAATCTATTACATACCTGGTGGAGTACAGTTCTCCTTTGTTGAACTTTGCTTCCCGTAATGCTTTGATAACACACTCTGTGTGTGTATTAAGTCTCATACAGACCTGTTCCCCATAGCCATCTGCTTGCCTTTTTACGGTACTGCTCATTAGCAGGTAATTGCCTCTGCATCAATATGTGGGTCAGAATTGCTAAATGCAGCTAAAACAGTTCTGTTACATGGGTCTTTATTAGAACATCGAAGTTTCAAAACTTCGAATGTTCTAATATCGACCCTTATTAAGCAAAAGCTGAAAATATTGAAGCAACAGAAAACCAAATTTTTTCCTAGGGAAAGAATTTGGTTGTCCATTTCTGTTGCTTTGGTATTTTCAGCGCTGTGGTGGAAAGTTACGGGTCGAGTTTAGGTAAGTGTGCGATTGAGTGTGGGTTAGGTTAGTTAGGGTTAGGGTGCAGGTTAGGTATGTGTGCGATTGTGTGGACGTTAGGGTCAGGGCGGGTTAGGTGAGTTAGGGTTAGGGCGCGGGTTAGGTATGTGTGCAATTGTGTGGACCTGAGGGTTAGAGCGGGTTAGGTGAGTTAGGGTTAGGGCGTGGTTTGGATAAGTGTGCGCTTATGTGGATGTGAGGGTTAAGGCAGGGTAGGAAAGTTAGGGTTAGGGTACGGTTGAGGTGAGTGTGTGATAGTGACGGACCTTAGGGTTAGGGTTTGGGTTAAGGTAAGTGGATAGTTAGTGGTGTGTGTATAGTTTAGTGTAGGGTCAGGTGTAAGATTTTAGGTGTATGTGTGTGGATTGCTGTTTGTTTGGAGTGCTTGTGTTGTGTGTGTTTTTCCCTAGGAAAAAATTTGCTGTTCTGTATGTTTGATGTTTTCAGCTTTCACTGAATAGGGGTCAATGTTAGAACATTCAAAATTTTGAAACTTCGATGTTCTAAAATAGACCTGTATTACACTATCATTAGCCAATGATATGCCACCACAGTGTAATATATAAGGCCTTCATGTAAGCCTTGGCCCCTGTCTTAGTTTTTGAGATGGACATTACTAAGGTGTGGAGACTACAGCATTACAGAGGTAGGTACAAACACTGTCCACTGTAGATATTTCTGAAGTGCATCTACAGTTTTGCTTCATATGTGTTGTTAGTGCCCCATACCATTGTGGTCATCTGGCAGTGCACTGACAATCACTGTGGGCTGAGATCAGTAAGGGAAGAGACATGTGTGTGTGACACATCATACCCATCAGACTGTGCATGCTACTACAATAGCTGTTATTCTATTAACTTACTATCATTGTAGGGGCAAACTGTTAAACATGTCCCTATCTCTGTACCTCCCGCACCCATTAATTATGGCTGTGTCTGGATTCCTTGTTCTTGAGGGTTGGGAGGTATGGTAGGTCTGTAGCAGCTACCTTTACATACAGCTGTGTATGCTACAGGCTGCAGATGCTGCTGCACCCTACAACACATAGGGGGAGTGTGAACACTTTGGTGGACAGCAAGCTGTACGTGTAACTGTGTCAACTGTATCAGGCCTGTCATTACGGCAGAGCCAGGGGAAGGGTATTATATACAGTGCAATCAGGGCACGTGCTTAAGGTATGTCTGTTATACAACAATTTGATTAACAGAGTAGTAGGCAACATATAGTTAGGCTATATGGATATGTGCTTTATTTCTCTGCCTTCTGGCCTTTGTCTTGCAAAACTGGGTACTGGTTAATTAAGTAGCAGTAATGTGTGGGGAGTAAGACTGCATGACTCAGTCATTATTTGCTGTCTTCACAATAATGTAATAGAAGTGCAGCACAGCACTGGATTCAAACCCAAGATTGTGCATTGCAAAATGTACTGCATGAAAGGCATTGAACAGACTGCACTACTGATTACAGCAAAAGTATATGTATTTGCATGATATATGTGCACATATACAGGCTGTGAGAAACATTTCTATATCCATGAGTATGTGCATGGCTTTATATTGTTGTATTTCTGCACCAGGGTCCCTGTTGTATATGTACTTTGCTATTGCTGCCTTAGCAAGTGTCTTTCCACAAGTTGATGATAAAAGGGCACTATACTTGCTATCACAGGCCTAACTTACATACATTATTATGTCTTCATTATTATTTATTATTGCACCAAAGTCCAGGGTACACTCCCAGTTTTCACATTAATTTTTTATTTCAGTTGCATCCATAATGTCTGTAGGTAGCAAGCAGTATGTTTTGCTGGAGACACCTACTTAACCTAAAGCCTGTGTAGGATGTTTGGTTAATGCAGTGTGTTATAGATGAGAGGGGGCTGGGTTCAACACTTAGCAGAAGTGTTTATTTTCCACATGTGATTTACAATATAATAGACACATTAGACATTAAAGCTCTTTAAATCTCATTTAAGCTGAGCTAAATGATGCTGTGCGGCGCTCTGCACCACACAAATCCACACAAACCCACACTAAAAATATAAAGAAAAGAAAAAGAGGGTGATAGGAAAGTGATGAAATGGGTCAAGAAGGGGGAAAAACAATGTGAAAGGTAGGTAGAGATGTGCAGGATGGGTGTAGGAAAGAATCAAAGCTATCCATTTCTTGTATAGCAACAGCTGTGCATTTTGACAGCTGTTGTAGATAACTTTGGATTCTCAAACCCCAGAGAGAGGGGGGAGAGGACAACCTAAATGTGTTATCAAGCAAATTGGACCAAATTAGTTGTGTCCAGTGGACACGTGTGCGAAATGGAGAGCTAGGTATGGGGCGATATATATATTTTTTTGTGAACAGGTGCCCATTTTTTTTTTTTAAGGAGAAAGTAGAATGTTGGGGAAGGGACATAGGCACATGTGGGGAGGTAAGTTGGATAGGAGAGGATGCAATATCAGACAGATGGGACAGGCAAGACAGCAGACATGGGAGGTGTGTGACACATGAGGGGGTAAACACCTTGGATGGGGAGGGTGTTGGTGAATTGGAATTGCATGTGTCTCCAGATGGCAGTAGTGTGATTGACATCCCCACCTATGGACAGTTGACACATCTCCTTCATTGCCATGTAGGTGACTGTGCTGGAAGCTGGGTGCCATTGCCAGCCTGCCCCACCAGGTTGGCCAGTGTGCCCTCACACTGGTGCAGACAAGTTGGGTGACAGCAGCCCCTCCCTCTTGGATTGTCTCAGTAAAGAATTGGTTAAAACTATCAGAGACTGCTTCTGGGGGTTTATCAGTGGAGGCAGCTGGGACAGGGGTAGTAGTATGACCAGGGTGTAGTAGATTATTCAACCCTGCCCAGAGCTTCTGAGGGTTATTTTGATTTTCTGTTTGTAATTTGCAGTAGTGTTGTTTTTTGTCAAGTAGTATACGTTTTTTAGTCTCATTCCTAAGTTGCCTGTATTTAATTTGATCATGAGGGAGTTTAGTAGTTCGCCATAAAGCCCAGGCTTTATTTCTGAGATTAATTTTGAGCCTGGTATCTTTTGAAAGCCAAGGCGCAGCTTTTGCCTTAGTTTTCTTTGAGTGAGTGGGTGTGTGAAAGTCAAGAATCTCAAGGAATTTTTTGTTTAAATACAAGACTGCTTCTTCTAAGGGGAGAAGTTTTAGGATAGACCAATTACAAGAATTTAATTCTAGTTGGAATTTGGCTGTGTCAATTTTTTTTTTTATTTCTGACAGTTCTTAGTAAGGGTTGTTGGGGATCGGTTACTTTGTACTTGATTATATATGTGAGATGGTGATCACTTAGACTATCAGGGAGGGTACCAGAGGTGTACAGATGGGGGTGACTATTAATGAGTACCCAACTGAGTATACTTTCTTTATGGTTGGGTTTACCTGTCCTAGTAGGGGTGTTGATAACTTGCATAAATGAGTGCAGGTTAATATGGGTAGTAGGGAATTCTGAAGAACAGGAGGCACAATCTATATTAAAGTCTCCGAGAAGTAAGGTTTCTTGAGGGTAGTGACTAGATATCCAGTGTAAAGTATCTTCAAGTGTAGCTATATTATTACCTAGGGGAATGTACATGCAGATGATATTAATGCATTTACTTTTGTTGAGTTGCAGTTTGGTGGCTTGAATCTCTAAGTTGTTAATCTGAAGTGGTTGCATGACATCTGTGGTTACAATCAACTCAGAGTTGTAGAGTATGGCTACCCCAATACCTTTTTTGGAAGCACGGTCCAACCAGTGTATGTTATACCCATGGAGTAGTACTTCATTATCAGTAGTGGTAGGTTTTAATCACGTCTCTGATAGACAGAATCTCAGGGGAGGGATCAGCAATGAGTTTATGAAGTTCATGCACCTTGTTATTGATGCCTCTGTTATTAAGAAGTCAGGTTAGGAGAGAGTTGGGTGACCTGGAAATTGTAGGCTTGAGGCTTAGGTTTCTGTTAGAGGGAGAGTACATGCCTGAGTTGGCAGGGCAAGAGTTAGGGTGCATATTCTCATCAAGTAAAAGACTAAGTCTAAGCTTGGAGATAAGTTTCAGGAATTTATCTACAAGTTTATAGTAATGTTTGATTCTAGGGCTAATTTTCCTGGTGTTAGTGTGTAGGGAGTGAGAGCATGATGTTAAATATGTCCTAGTACTATGGATATGATAAAAGGTGGGATGTTTGGCTTCTGGAGTGTTAGTGTGGGCCTTTGGAGCTTGGAGTCCTAAGAAAGGTAGAGTTTCATATAAGGTTAGGAGGTATGGGGCTAATAGGACAGGTAGGAGAATAGAGTACCACATATCTAGAGAGATGAGGAACTATGTACCTGGATGTGCACTGTCATATGATAGTGTGAAATGGGTTACTATAATGGAAGAGAGAAGGAAGCAGCTAGGAGCTGATGAGTGCCACTACAAAGGAGGAAGAGGGATGGGCTGGAGGATAATTAACTTAGCAGAAAGGCGATAGGAGCTAGCAAGTGTGGGATTGGATAAGTGGCAATAAATCTAGAGGTAGTGGGGGTGAATGGGAATTGGGAGTAGGGAGGGGAATGGAGAGGGCCCGAGCGTAGTGAGGGCAAATGGAGCAGGGCTATTGCAATCCTTAGGTTATACAAGTCAGCTTTAGCTCAGCTAGGTAAGTATAATATCTTATATGTAAGGATTCCACTTAAATTATTTTGGGATTGTAAAATTCAGTAGGTTAGAATAAACCTTTAGGGATTATCTGTTTATACTACAATTTTCTGCAGTAATTTGCAATCCTTAGGTTATACCAGTCAGCTTTAGCTCAGCTAGGTAAAGACACTATCTTATATGTAAAGATTCCACTTAAACTATTTTGGGATTGTAGAATTCAGTAGGTTAGAATAAACCTTTAGTGATTATCTGTTGATACTATAATTTTCTGCAGTAATTTGCTATAGTTTGTATAAATAAAGGGGTGTTGCAAAAGCTGTTCCAAATGTTAGTAAGCAGGGACATATATCCCTAAAGAGGGTTGGGAGAAGCCAAATCCAGGAGGGACAAACTAAGGTGCCGTAGACCCCAACAGCTTCCATGAAATAATATACAATATTTTGTAACCACCTTGACTCTTCGGTATAAGCTGCTTTCTGTATTTTATTTTCAGCAGGGTGACGTGGTATTCTTTCCCTAGTCTGGGAGCTTAGAAGGACTAAATCTCAAGGGAACTACCTGGAAAATAGAGTAAAAGCAGGTAGAAGTTAGGGGAAAGAGGCACATTCAGAAGTAGGTAACTAGGCTATTACTATCATAGGTCAGGAAAATCATTTATATTCCCCATACAGAAAAAAACGACCAGAAAGCAGTGCAGCTGACTAAAGATATACCCTTTAAAATGGTAGTTATGGTCCCTTAGTGGTTCCGTAAGCTGCGAGCAGCAGTTATTTGTGTTGCTCCTGGCTGCTGAAACTTATAACCTGAAAACAAGTTTGTTTGGGCATAAAATTGTACACACTGTGCTATCTGTTATTTGTTAGTAGTACAACTCAGCTTCAGACATAGTGTAATTATCTATTACATTAGTTGATTTAATTAACTAACTGCGGAGGTCCTGCGAGACTCCTAACAGCAGGAATGCAACAGAAACATGCATGCACTTGTCCTAAATTACAAACGGCTAGTTTGAGCATAAAAAACAGACCATAATCAGACAAAAGTGACCAGCAGCTAACGCTTTCAACAGGCAAGCCGCTAGTTTTTAAAACAGCAGTTTAGAGTTGTTTAGAACACCTTGACCAAAAAACGGCCAATTAACAGAGAAATTGTAACCAACAACTAGCATTTACAAGAACCAAGCTGCTAGTGTTTAAAACAGATATGCTTAAGTAAAGATATATGTTTTCCACCAAAACCAGTTAAGGAAGAGTCAAATTAGGCAAATACAACAGAGTTAGACATACCAGCTAGATGAGGACGCTGCAGACAGGATCTAGGTACAATGGGTGTTTGAAAATGGCGGGTTTCAGTAGGTGTACATAAAACCTCGCTTACATGGTTGGGGGTGGAGTTATAAGGATATCGCGGTCCTTAGGAGTGGGGCTATTGCAATCCTTAGGTTATACCAGTCAGCTTTAGCTCAGCTAGGTTAGTATAATATCTTATATGTAAGGATTCCACTTAAATAATTTTGGATTGTAAAATTCAATATGTTAGAATAAACCTTAAGGGATTATCTGTTTATACTACAAATGTCTGCAGTAAGTTACTATAGCTTGTATAAATATAGGGGTGTTTTAATAGTTGCTACAAATATTAGTGAGCAGGGGTATATATCCCTAAATAGGGTTGGGAGAAGCCATATTCAGGAGGGACAAACTAAGGTACCTTAGACCCCAGACAGCAGCTTCCATGAAATAATATATAGTATTTTGTAACCACCTTGACTCTTCGCTATAAGCTGCTTTCTGTATTTTATTTTCAGCAGGGTAGTGTGGTATTCTTTCCTTAGTCTGGGAGCTTAGAGGGCCTAAATCTCAAGGGAACTACCTAGAACATGGAGTAAAAGCAGGTAGAAGTTAGGGAAAGAGGCACATTCAGAAGTCGGTAGCTGGGCTATTACTATCACAGGTCAGGAAAATCATTTATATTCCACATACAGAAAAAAATAACAACCAGAAAGCAGTGCAGCTGACTAATAATATACACTTTACAATGGTAGGTAAGGTCTCCTAGAAGTTCCGTAAACTGCAAGCAGCAGTTATTTGTATTGATCCTGGCTGCTAAAACCTAAAACCTGAAAACAAGTTTGTTTGGGCATAAAATTGTACACACTGTGCTATCTGTTATTTGTTAGTAGTACAACTCAGCTTCAGACATAGTGTAATTATCTATTACATTAGTTGATTCAATTAACTAACTGCGTAGGTCCTGCGAGAATCTTAATAGCAGGAATGCAACAGAAACATGCATGCACTTGTCCTAAATTACAAACGGCTAGTTTGAGCATAAAAAACAGACCATAATCAGACAAAAGTGACCAGCAGCTAGCGCTTTCAACAGGCAAGCCACTAGCATTTAAAACAGCAGTTTAGAGTTGTTTAGAACACCTTGACCAAAAAACGGCCAATTAACAGAGAAATTGTAACCAACAACTAGCATTTAAAAGAACCAATCTGCTAGTGTTTAAAACAGATATGCATAAGTAAAGATATATGTTTTCCACCAAAACCAGTTAAGGAAGAGTCAAATTAGGCAAACACAACAGAGTTAGACATACCAGCTAGATGAGGATGCTGTCGACAGGATCTAGGTGCATCGGGTGTTTGAAAATGGCGGGTTTCAGTAGGTGTACATAAAACCTCGCTTACATAGCTGGGGGTGGAGTTATAAGAATATTGCAGTCCTTAGGAATGGGGCTATTGCAATCCTTAGGTTATACCAGTCAGCTTTAGCTCAGCTAGGTATGTATAATATCTTATATGTAAGGATTCCACCTAAATTATTTTGGGATTGTAAAATTCAGTAGGTTAGAATAAACTTTTAGGGATTATCTGTTTATACTACAATTTTCTGCAGTAATTTGCTATAGCTTGTATAAATATAGGGGTGTTTTAATAGTTGTTCCAAATATTAGAGAACAGGGGTATATATCCCTAAATAGGGTTGGGAGAAGCCAAATTCAGGAGGGACAAACTAAGGTGCCTTAGACCCCAGACAGCAGCTTCCTTGAAATAATATACAATATTTTGTAACCACCTTGGCTCTTTGGTATAAGCTGCTTTCTGTGTTTTATTTTCAGCAGGGTGGTGTGGTTTTCTTTGCTTAGTCTGGGATCTTAGGGGGACTAAATCTCAAGGGAACTACCTAGAAAATAGAGTAAAAGCAGGTAGAAGTACACTTTAAAATGGTAGTTACGGTCACCAAGAGGTTCCATAAGTTGTGAGCAGCAGTTATTTGTGTTGCTCCTGGCTGCTAAAACTTAAAACCTGAAAACAAACTTATTTGGGCATAAAATTGTACACACTGCGCTATCAGTACAACTCACCTTCATAGATCATGTAATCATCTATTATATTAGTTGATTCAATTAACTAACTGCGTAGGTCTTGCAAGTATCCGAACAGTAGGACTGCAACAGAAAATGCATGCACTTGACCTAAATTACAAATGGCTAGTTTGAGCATAAAAAACAGACCATAAGTAGACAAAAGTGACCAGCTACTAGCGCTTTCAACAGGCAAGCCACTAGCATTGAAAACAGCAGTTTAGAGTTGTTTAGAACACTTTGACCAAAACATGGCCGATTAACAAAGAAATTGTAACCAACAACTAGCATTTACAAGAACCAAGCCGCTAGTGTTTAAAACAGATATGCTTAAGTAAAGATATATGTTTTTCACCAAAACCAGTTTAGGAAGAGACAAATTAGCAAACACAACAGAGTTAGACATACCAGCTAGATGAGGACCCTGCCGATAGGCTCTAGGTGCACCGGGTGTTTGAAAATGGCAGATCTTGGTAGGTGTACATGAAACCTCGCTTACATGGTTAGGGTGGAGTTATAAGGATATTGCAGTCCTTAGGAGTGAGGCTATTGCAATCCTTAGGTTATACCAGTCAGCTTTAGCTCAGCTAGGTAAGTATAATATCTTATATGTAAGGATTAAACTTAAATTATTTTGGGATTGTAAAATTCAGTACGTTAGAATAAACTTTTAGGGATTATCTGTTTATGCTACAATTTTCTGCAGTAATTTGCTATATCTTGTATAAATATAAGGGTGTTTTAATAGTTGTTCCAAATGTTAGTGAGCAGCAGTGTATATCCGTAAATAGGGTTGGGAAAAGTCAAATTCAGGAGGGACAAACTAAGGTGCCGTAGACCTCAGACAGCAGCTTCCATGAAATAATATACAATATTTTGTAACCACCTTGACTCTTCGGAATAAGCTGCTTTCTGTATTTTATTTTGAGCAGGGTAGTGTGGTATTCTTTCCTTAGTATGGGAGCTTAGAGGGACTAAATCTCAAGGTAACTACCTGGAAAATAGAATAAAAGCAGGTAGAAGTTAGGGAAAAAGGCACATTCAGAAGTCGGTAGCTAGGCTATCACTATCACACGTCAGGAAAATCATTTATATTCTCCATACTGAAAAAAACGACCAGAAAGCAGTGCATCTGACTAATGATATACACTTTATAATGGTAGTTACGGTCCCCTAGAGGTTCCATAAGCTGAGAGCAGCAGTTATTTGTATTGCTCCTGGCTGCTAAAACTTAAAACCTGAAAACAAGTTTGTTTGGGCATAAAATTGTACACACTGCGCTATCTGTTATTTGTTAGTAGTACAACTCAGCATCAGAGATAGTGTAATCATCTATTACATTAGTTGATTCAATTAACTAACTGCATAGGTCCTGCAAGTATCTTAACAGCAGGAATGCAACAGAAACATGCATGCACTTGCCCTAAATTACAAACGGCTAGTTTGAGCATAAAAAACAGACCGTAAGCAGAAGTGACCAGCAGCTAGCGCTTTCAACAGGCAAGCCGCTAGCATTTAAAACAGCAGTTTAGAGTTGTTTAGAACACTTTGACCAAAAAACGGCCAATTAACAGAAAAAAACTAGCATTTACAAGAACCAAGCTGCTAGTGTTTAAAACAGATATGCTTAAGTAAAGATATATGTTTTCCACCAAAAACAGTTTAGGAAGAGTCAAATTAGGCAAACACAATGGAGTTAGACATACCAGCTAGATGAGGATGCTGCCAACAGGGTCTAGGTACACTGGGTGTTTGAAAATGGCAGGTTTCAGTATGTGTACATGAAACCTCGCTTACGTGGTTGGGGGTGGAGTTATAAGGGTATTGCGGTCCTTAGGAGTGGGGCTATTGCAATCCTTAGGTTATACCAGTCAGCTTTAGCTCAGCTAGGTAAGTATAATATCTTATATGTAAGGATTCCACTTAAATTGTTTTGGGATTGTAAAATTCCGTTGGTTAGCATAAACCTTTAAGGATTTTCTGTTTATACTACAATTTTCTGCAGTAATTTGCTATAGCTTGTATAAATATAGGGGTGTTTTAATAGTTGTTCCAAATGTTAGTAAGCAGGGATATATATCCCTAAATAGGGCTGGGAGAAGCCAAATTCAGGTGGGACAAACTAAGGTGCCTTAAACCACAGACAGCAGCTTCCATGAAATAATATACAATATTTTGTAACCACCTTGACTCTTCAGTATAAGCTGCTTTCTGTATTTTATTTTCAGCAGGGTGACGTGGTATTCTTTTCTTAGTCTGGGAGCTTAGAGGGACTAAATCTCAAGGGAACTACCTTGGTTTCAGTACTATTTATAATTTTCTAAGCATATGATTAGTTAGCAAGCTAATATTTGTTATACAGTAGTAAGAACAGATGTTTGGTATTACTTTTTGTGCATTTAGTATTAAGGCTATAAACTGCCTTTAAACTTTAGCTTGCAATACAGAGTCTGATCCCTTCAGTTTCTATTTGCCTTCTGTGTGACATTGTGCAAGGCACTTAAATAGAGTTCTCCCATGCACCCTCTTGAAAATAAACTTGTGCTTAGTAACTTTATCAGGATAAAAAAAATGTGTTTTATGCCAAGAAAAGACTAAATAACATTGCTATGGTACTTCAGATAAATTAATGAAGTCCCTTACTTTGTCTCCAAATTTGCCTAAGAAAAACATTTCTGTTTTCTAAAATAATTTATTACATGGCATTATATAACTCCAATAATATAAAATATTGATTAATTTGCCATACAAAGTACATTGCTAACCCTACCACAAAATAAACATCATATATTCCCAGCATATTCAGGTTCATTTCTATGTAACATCTGAGGAAGAAGGTGAATGGACAGAAATAAACATGCAAATTCAATGCATATGTGTGTCCATTTATCCCACATTATGCTTTCTTGTGAAGGGCTGAAGAAGGGGGATATCCCCTAAGCCACAAGGTGAAACAACAGCAGAATTTATCACATATAGATATATATATATATATATATATATATATATATATATAGTGCAGTGGTTGCATCCTGATGGTTTGTTGTCATAGGACCCAGTGAAAGAGAAGATAACACTACTTAATTTATTTCCAAACACTCTGCATTATGATGAATATTCCATTCTTGCAGGGTTTGATCACTCAGGCAACATGAGCATAATTAAATAATTATTATTATTAAATAAGAAGCACAAAATAATATTAGGCAATTATTTCTTCTTATCTTTGTTCAACATTCTTGTTCACACAGTGCCACTTCATTTTTATTGTAGCTATGAGAATAATTTGCTTTGCTGGGAGGGAAGCTCGAGCCACAATACAATATCCAATATATTTAAACAATGACAGTGCATATTCTATACCAGTGCAAGTCCTAAACAAACTCAACAGCATGGCCAGATTTTTCTTTTAGCTATGTTTGTTGAATTCTGGTACTAGCTAACCATAAAAGTGTCTAGCTTTGGATGAACTATACTCGGCTCACCTGCCTACTTGGAGCAATATAAAATATAACTCGGAGCTCTCAGAATTGTCACACAGAAAATCAATTTAATCAAAATGACAGTTTTTCTTATGAGTTTGGAACCTCTGACCCCTAAAGAAATGATTAAAGTCAAATTCACCCAGTGGGTGTGCTACACTTACTCAAAGTGAAAGTTTGCCAAACAACAAAAATAAAGAGAGAGGGTTACTTTTTACAGAAGTAGAAACATACTACCACTGTACTTTTTGACCTATAATGAAATTAGCAGAGCTTGGTAGTGCTTGACCTGAGATAATGGGACATCTGTGTGGTGAAAAAACTGAATGTGTGAACAACGCACTGCAAAAAGTGATAGCTCTGCCAGACTTACTCATTCTTAATGCGACAATAAACTGTGTATCCAGATTTTAAAACTTGATCTAATAAAGCTTTTTCTAACATTATCTGTATGAGCACCTGCTGCCCCTGGATTCAATTATATAAGTAAGTAAATGATATGTATAAGTACCAACAGTAGTTTGGCACTAGTCTCTACCAGCCCTCCATAACTGTCACCAATTTAGCAGTTTTCATGTCAGTAGGCAAAGCTCAGCTATAGTTAGAAGATGCTAATGCTGAATATCTGAGACTTTGATCATGAAAAATCAACAATATTCGAAAACGTATGCTTTGACAGCTGCTTTCAGGTTTGATGAAGTGTATTTTGTAGTATAATACAGCTGCAAATGTCTGAAGTAAGAGTTCTGTCGTTCCAAATCAAAGTGTGTAATATGTCACTGATATCATTGCAGCATTACTATTACTCATAGCAAATATGGAGAATTATGAAAAAATGTGTTTCTGGGAAAATAATGCTTGATGAGCATTGATATGGGAAGGAATGAACCATTTGGAATTTGTACCAGAATCTGAGTCTGAAATATACCTTATTGGTATATTGTATCAGTGAATGATGTGCACCTTTTAGCATGCACTCATTAGGCACCTGGGCTGGTTTGAGGTGGCTCACTCTTTCCTCACTGGAGGGGAGTCTCTTGTCTCTATGTCCATGGCTTCTATGATGGACTGGAGGCCCTGTTCATCTAATTAATGTCATGTGTAATCTTGAGGCATGATCTCTGCTTAGCTTTCCAAGCTGTTGGTGACCTAGCATGCTTTGAAGTCCTTCATTTAGCTAGGGCCAGTGATAGAGGCAGACACCTGCTGTGGTTACTCAAAACCCTGTGCTTCCACATCAGCAAAACCAGATGGTATAGCAGTTACTTAAACCAAACTATCCTCTGTTTCTGGAATAAGCTCCCCTAAACTACAAAGTCATGTACCTCTCAAACAACAATTAAAGTCAATAGTGATGACTTATTCATATGGCAAGTGCAGACATATATATATACACCTACAAGAGAAGGTATTACAAGCAAGCCCATATGTGAAAATGAGAATCATGTATCAAGGGAGTTGGGTGAGTGCTTCAACCAGAAAAAAATGGATGGCTGCCTAGATGATGTTCTTGTGTGACCTGGTCTCACCCTCTAAAGATCATAAACAAATAAATAAGCCAATTGTCTATGGAAGTACTGAAAGTTAACAGGCAGTAGAGGATAAAAATATGCAAAAATACATACAGCTAAAAGAATGTCAAGCTTCCACTGAGAAATAACCATCGGTGTATGTTTATTGACTGAGTTTTTCACTATTTGATTGATTGATTCATTCATTCTTACATGCATGCATTTATTTATTTCTATATTTTGAGTAATAGACTAGATCATCCAAGCTCTTTCATCTTCAATCAAGTTACAATAAGTCCAGACTGCAAAAATAAGTATGGATTATCATTTATATTATAATAATCACGGTGCACATCACTGCAGGAGAGTTAGTCAATAAAACAGAAAATGTAAATGATGAAACTAAGAATTTTACACATTACATTTCTATTTTTGGAGGATAAAGACAGCACCTTATATAGGTAATAATAGCAGCACTAACATTCCAGTGGCCTGTTAAGCTCTATTTAGTAGGAAGTTGGTAACCCTGCAACAGACTTTAGGTGCAGTTAAGATCCTGGTCTTAGCAATTTTTACATGAAGAAAAGAGGACAGGTGAGTAGAAGATCATGTGACTGACTATTGGATTTTTATTGGTTTATTGGCAACCAATAACACTCATTGACTAAGCCGCGGTGGTACACCTGTAGCGTTGTTGCCTCACAGCAAGAGGTTCTCTTGTTCTATTCTCGGCTGGAGTGCCTTCTGTGTGGAGTCTGCATGTCATCCCTGTGGTCGAGTGGCCTCCAAAAGACATGCGTGAATGGATGTGCCTTTGCTGAAGGTTGGGCATCAGGCTGGCAACTCGGCACCATAAAAATCTACTGCCAATCATTAGCGGACCAGAGTTCCACTGTGGCAACCCCTAACCGGGAAAAGACAAACAACGACTGGTTATTTAAATAAATTATGGGAACTTATGTTTATTCTGATGAAGTCCCCTGTGAGAGGGATGAAAGCACTTAATCATTTCTTCATTAAATTTTTTATTTGCTGGCCTTCCATTTGTACGTGGTTTTGGGGTTATTAATTTTAGATGACTAAAAGACAAAATTGATCATAAAGCCCTTCAGAGCTTTCATGCCTCTGAAGAAATTGCTCCTCTGAGGCTTTCAGTGATCAACAGGTGGCCTGTGCTTTCATTTGCTGGGCCATTAAGTTCCCTTTGGGGGAAAAAAACTTCCATTTTCTTATATTTACTGAAGTTTTATTACTTTCCATTTCAGAAAAGTTATTTTAAAAATAGGAGTGTTGCATTTTAACAGACTATCTTGACATTGTAAGTACTTTTAAAAGGGACACTTTTTTTTTCCTGTCAGTTTAAAAGTAGTGTTAGCTAACTGAAAACAAAATTTCTGTGTGCAAATTGTGTTCATTTTTCCTTGCTGGTGCTAGTGCAGTGGTTGGAAATGTTTTTTTTACTATGCTTTCTGTCAAAAAAGAAACTTTTATGGACTGGTACTTTTACTGGTATTTGCTGCTTCTCATTCTGTGAAAAAGGCACCATTTTCAGCTTGATCTTGGAACATACTACTGGTCCTATGGACAGTTCTTCCTCCAGCCACAAAAAAAAAAAAAAAAGTTAAGCAAACAACCTTTGCAACTACAGCAAGCTAGCAATTTGTCTCAGCTACAGGTGGGTTACTATGCTGCAGCCATTTGTTGTACCTCAGGTCACTCATCTTTTATCCAGGATCCTGCTGCTTTAGCACCTACAGCCACTGTAGACTGGGGGTTAGTCATGCCTTCTGTCGCTGTTGGAGTCCCCTCAGTGAACAAGGGAGAGGCACAGTTATTGGCCCTTGGAGAGGGAACAGTGAATGTTTCCCTGCTGTGTTGGAATGATGTACCTATCCCTAGGAAGCAGCGGCTGCCATTAGTAAAATGCTAGGCCCCATTTTTCCTGTCAAAAAAGATACAGAAAACTAAGCATGCATCTAGCCATCCTCAAATTTTCGATAGGAGTGGTTTAGTAGGTCTGACTCAGGATTTAATTCAGGCTATTGAACCTTCTTAGGTTCATAGGTTGGTACTAGGCTATTGGCCCTAGGGCCAATACAAGCCTAACCACAACAATCCCCTGGCTATTTCTTCCCACACTATTTACTTCCCTGGACCCCTGTCTAGCAGGGTGACTGACATGATCCCCAGGGTGAATTTCCTATCTCCAATTCAATGATCAAGGTTCCTTTTGAAAAGGGCCAAAGAGGCGCTCTGCTTGACTTGTATGGGCAGTCTATTCCAGAGTCTGGGGAGGCTCTGGGTCAAGAAACTATCCCTTTAGCATGTTTTGGTCATTGTGATGACAAGGTTTAGATCCCTGGAGCATGTGTCTCTGAGGGATTGGGATTTCTTTAAGTGCAGCATGTCCAAAAGCTCTGGGTTTGACATGGCCTTGTAAATTAAGCAGAAATCACCTCTGAGTAGACGATATGCGACAGAGTATAGGTGGAGTTTTTTTAGACGATCAGCATAGAGCATCTGCTTTAGGCATGTGATTCTTTTAGTGAGGCATTTCTGCAGCCTTTCCACTTTTTGCAGATGTCTTGAGAGGTACATACCAAATGGGGCATTGTATTCTATAATGGGTCAAATGAGGGATGAGTACAGTGGGACAATGACCTCCTTTTTTCTGGATGAAAGCCCTTAGTGATGAGGTGTGCCACATAGAAGGATTTCCTGCCTTTTGTGGCAATGTCGTTATCGAAGGTGAGACCACTGTCCACCTGTGTCCTTAAGCCTCTTACCACACTTTCAGTATTTAGTGTACTGCCACCTATGTGGTAATTCACGGGTACATGTTTTTTCTCAAAGGGGATAACTATACATTTCTTGGCATTGAGCTTGAGCCCATAGATCTGACACTAAGCATCTGTTTCTGTAAGGCCTTTTTGTAGAATATCCACATCATTCTTGTAAAGTAGTTTCTGGTAAAAGAAAAAAGGATTCCACTTTTCCTGAAGAAGTTCAAGATTCTTAATCTAAACAGGACGATGCAGAGATAGATTCAGAGTTTTTTTCCCTTCAGAGTTCAGTTTCCAAGTCTTCCTGTGGTGGGGGGGGGGGGTCATTTCCTCTGAGACTATTGCTAGAATGAACCAGTATTTTCAGTGGGAAAACACCAAGGTTTCGTAGTTCCTCAGAAAATGCTATGAGTTGTTATAGAAGTACTTTTCAGAATCTACACCAATTCCTCCTGTTCTGTCAGCTTTAGAGGATGTGTGTATTAATGCCTGCAATTTTTCTTTTAGTCCGCCAGCTGTCCCAAAAAGGCAGAAAGGATGTATATTGTCCTTTGTCCTTTTAACAGTTTTGTACACTATTCCCAAATATGGCCAAGCAGCTATAAACTTAGTTGATCTCACTACTGCTAAGCACTTAGTTTATTCCAGACCTCCGGTACTTGTGCCTTTAAATTTTCTTTTTCTCTAATTTCCCATTTTACCAATAGAATTATTTTTTACTTTAACCATCTTCCAATGGAGGTCTTCTTCATGACTTATTTCTTAGCCTTCTTCTATTTCCTCTTTATTATTTTTTTCTCATCTGATTTTATTCTGTTTGTACTACTACTAACATTTCTTCTGTTTGCTCATTTTCTTCTCTGTATTTTTCTTTTTCCTTGTTCTTATTTTTATTTGGCAACTCATCCAGAAATGTCCACTTCTATTACATTTATAACATATCAATTTACATTTTTGCATTATGTCTCCTTTCCCCAGAAATATAACATTTTCTTTTATCACAGTTACTTATCAGATGTCATTCTTTTTCACAAAAAAAAAAAAAAAAACCTTTGGGGGTTGTCTCCAGTATTTTATGACACCGCTATTCCCCTCTACATTTATCATATTTGGTATATATATATATATATATATATATATATATATATATATATATATATATATATATATATAAACCCCTTTATCATAAAGTTTTGCAATGTCCAGTACTTCTTTACATGCAGTTTTCAAATGTCATTTCAAAGTCTCTCTTTCCACCTCTGTTCAAAATTGCACATGAATTTTCTTTTTTGTTTCCTTGTTAAATGCTTTTATCACATAAAGATTCCATTGGTAACAGTCTCTTTTTTTTCATATTGTCCAGGCAAAATGTGCATTGAAAAAAAATCTCAAATACGATGTCACAAAATGTCTGTTTGTTAATAAGAGTAAATATTCTTACCATGTGTTTTTACACCTAAAAGAGTTACTAAATTGTCCCATACTTCATACTTGTCCATTTTATTTTGTCTTCATTACTTTGCATTCCTACCAAATACTTCTGTTTTTCCATTTTCTTCTGTCTTTTTCTTCTCTGCTAGTCCTCGTTTGTCTTCTTTTTCTTTCTCTGCATGTTTTATTTTCCATCTTACCTATATTCATCAGGATTGTCTCTGCTTCCTCCTTTTGTATTTTCTCCATAATATCCCCACAGGAAAGGTCTCATTCTTTTTCTGGCTAACTCTGAATCACCATTTCTTATATTAAATAATCCCATAACTCTCATGACTGGAGGGTTGTAATGATACAGCCAGCATTTGATGACTCATCTTCAAACATATTTCTTTGAAACATCTCTTTAGAACCCTGGCACATTCGCTGGTCTCGATATTGACTTTCTCCTCCATTTCTCTCCTCCATTATCTCTTTCTCTGTCCATCTGCCTCCTTGTTTCTCTAGGCCACCTCTGTGCTTGCAATGGAAACAGGAAGTACTCATTCAAAATGGATCATACTAAAAACAATAATGTGTAGGGGTTATTATTATTGTTAAACAAGACTTATTTATATAGCAATTATTATATACACACAATATTTACAGTTGCATATATACTTTAGACAATACTACTTGAGTTCATACTAATAAACATTCCCCACACACACTTTTTTCCACAACCAAAAGCATATTTTCTTTAGAATTTCTGTCAGAACCCATATACCATTAAACTTAATTTTATTATGTCTTTCAGTCCGTAATGTCCAAGAAACATAAAATATAATTCTGTCAGTTTTCTTAATTTCTTCTTGTTTTTTTTTTTTTTTTTTTTTTTTGTTAATCATAAAAATCATGTGCGGTCATTTCCATATTAATCTCTTCCCTTTTTGTAAAACCTTCCAGTACTTTATATTTACATATTTCCTCCCATAATTTTTTAAATCTCCCACATTTTAAAAATACATGCACTTTAGTTTCAAATTCTTACAATAATTGGATATTCTGTCCTGATTTCTTTTATAAGGCACATTTGCCTTAACAAGTAATTTACTTATAGAAAATATCAACAGTCTTTGTATTCATGTATATTTTTATACCATTTATATTAATACTGTTTTCCTTTTTTCCATTTCTAAATGCTTCCAAGAATCAATAAAGTAATGTTGACTCATAATATTATATACCATTCATTTCTACTTTTCCCTTATATTCAGTTTCAATTTCTATAATAAAATTTTATTTTGATATTCCTTTATCTCTTCATTCATAATTCCCTTAAATTGTTTTTCCTATTTCCATTTTTTCCAGAAACATTGATATTTGTAACATAATATGGATTATATCAGATTTTTACATTGCTTCCTGTAACCTACTAAAGCTCAATACAAATTGTACGATGCAACATGCACAAATGGGTTTATTAGGCTCAATCCTCCTTGTTCTTCTTTCATGTACAAAACTCTTCTTT
This sequence comes from Protopterus annectens, assembly GCF_019279795.1. NCBI lineage: Eukaryota > Metazoa > Chordata > Ceratodontiformes > Protopteridae > Protopterus > Protopterus annectens. The sequence continues at coordinate 1,071,628,624 of NC_056731.1, forward strand.
TGACTGGGTTCAGTCTTGATCTCCATATAAATGCAAGTATAACAGATATTACTGCTCTCTCATAGTGTGATGGTATCATATAGGCATTGGCTATATATGCAATTTTACCTATTGTGATGGAATTTATCAAATACACATTCTTTCTGTTTGGTAGTCTATATGTTTTCCAAAAATTATATACACCTTTTATTTATTGCACTAATTTTCCCATTATTTTTCCTGATAGACACTTGATCGAAAAATGATCCCTAGTACATCTATAGATTCTTCATTAAATGTTATACCTCCTATATTTCCTTTAAATCCCAAACCCTTACTTTTCTCATTATTTATACTAAAACCGATCTTCTTTAACAATTTAATTTTTTACTTGTTTCTTCCATCCATTCTTTGTTCTTGTTATTAATACAATACCATCTGTGCATGTGTATATTATAGGTAGTTGTATTTCATTTACTATCATATATCTTGCAATATGCATTATTTGTTTACTCTTTATCACTGTTGCATTCATAACTAAAGTAAAAATGATTCTGTTAATTGGACATCCCTGTCTTATACCACATTCTAATTTTATTTCTTTACTTATCCATCCATTTGCATTTAATTTAGCAATATGTCTTTCATATGCTGACTTTATTACTTGTATTGTTTTCTTACCTATATTATATGCCTCTAGAATATCCCATAATGATTCATATTATATTTTGTCAAATGCCTTACTTAGGTCTCCTATCATAATTTTTCCTTCTACTTTTTTAGTTATGATATCATCTATCTCTTTCATCAACCATAATAAGTCTTGATTCATTTTCCCTTTCTACCAAATACCATTTGATCAAGTAACCTGTCTATTTTATTTGTTAATCTCTTATTTATAATTGGGCAGCCGTGGTGGTACAGCGGTTAGCGTTGCCGCCTCACAGCAAAAGGTTCTTGGGTTGATCCTTGGCTGGGGTGCCTTCTGTGCGGAGTCTGCATGTCCTCCCTGTGGTTGCGTGGGTTTCCTCTGGGTACTCCGGCTTCCTCCCACATCCCAAATACGTGCTGTAGGTGGATTGGACACTCTAAATTGGCCCTAGGTGTGAGTGTGTGTGCCATCTGTGGAAGGAAGGGCACCGAGCTGGCAACTCGACATTGTAAAACTCCACTGCCAATCATGAGCAGAGAGGTAATCCGCTGTGGCAAACCCTAACCGGGAAAAGCCGAAAGTAGAAGAAGAATCTCATGGATATTTTATAATCTGTATTGCTAAATACTCTTGGTCTCCAGTTCTTTATATCATCTCTTTCTACCTTTTTCCATATAAATACTATATTTCTTATATGTAACTCCTTGGGGGGGATTCAGTAATCCTCCGTGTAAGACTTACTAAGTCTTACACAGAAACGGCAGCCTAAGAGTATGATGTCAGCGCACCATGCATATTCCTGAGGGTGTGCTGACTCAACTCCAAGGCTAACACCGAGCATGTAGGAGAGCTGGGGGAATGTCAGACTGCCGAGCAGTCCAAATATCCATGTCCCTGTAAGTGCCTAAATCTGCAAATGTCAGCAGATATGAGCGAGTCTGCTCAAATGTGTATACCCCCAACACTACACTCCCCCATATTCACAACCCCTATACAAATGAAATAAAACATAAACCAATTTTTTTTATTATTCCTGATATAGCTGCCCGTATTTGTGTGTGTGTGCGTGGGTGTGCCCATTGCTTAGCTACAGTTAGCAGTTTAGACATCGAAGAGGATAATAAACCACTTATATGCAAATTAAGCCAAATAGCAATAGCGTAGTGGTAGAGCCTTCGCACAAAGTGGAGGCATTCCCGGTTCGAGTCCCACCACTCCCCTTTCCATTTTCTGTAGGAAATCTGTGCATAAAAATAATTCCTGACATTTACCTTTTAAATTTTATTAATATGCATTGAAATGGCCTATGTAGTAGTGAACGATATTTTAAATATATATGAGAAGGTGAAATGGTCATGCATACTAATGTATGCATAAGTAACCTATCTTAAGCAATGTGAAGCACTGCCAAGCAACGTTTACCAGTATTAAGCACATTTAAGAATAATTTCCCATAACTAAGCACTGCTTTAACTAGCGCAATGGCTTTGCGTGGAGCTGTGCATAGCGCCGACTAGCGCAAACAAAACATGTTTGCGCGGAGCTGCGCATCGTGCCAACTAGCGCAACATTGGGCAAGGTAGAGCAACGTTGGGCAAAGTTGTGCAAAGTTGGCTAAACATAGCCACACCTCCTAGATGGTTAGGCCAGTAGTAAAATAAAAAGCAATGACAGGCTTCGAACCTGGGATACTGTGCACCATAATCACAGTACTGAATCACTAAGCCATGACAGCTTTTGCTGTTTATGCACTGTCAACATACATATACATATTAATGAAAGTTTACTCAGTGCTAAGCAGGTGTGCACTCAGCTGAGAATTTTCAAAACCAGCCAATCACAAATAAGTGCGGGAAATGAGGCATATTTAAGCTCCATAGATGGGAATAATCACCATAACCGGTTGTAGCTCCCATCTGCAGTCAGAATGGCCGGTGCTGGAGAGGGGTCTCATTTCCGAGTGCAATGGTGGGGCATTGAGGAGTCAAAACTGATGGTTTGGCTCCTCGTCCATCATCATGATGCAAGACTCCTGCAGGGCCAGTTCCAAGGCACGGAATACAATGGGGAAGCTTGGAACCGTCTAGCACATGATCTCACCAGTGCCACAGGTGTCCCTCGGTCTGGTGAGCAGGTCAGACACCACCATACAGACCTGAAGAGACGGAAGCAGGACCAACTGAGCCAATGGATACAGGAGGCCCATGGAAATGACAATGCCCCACTACTGAGTAGGTAGCCATGGAATGGAGTATGTAAGAATTGCTATTGTAGTCTATATAATGGACAGGTATGTCTCAATATCCCTTCATTTACTTCACAGCTGCAGGTGTCCATGCTCCAAATCAGCAAGCCTATGCAGATAGGCTGCTAAGGCTGCACCACCAGGCAGGTTAGTAATTATTCTGCATGTATTGTTATATAAAATAAGTGAGAGAGCCTAAAAAAAGTGTTGTAGCCCAATAATAAAGGCATAATAATCCCTGAATAATTTATCTGCATGTACTGTTATATAAAATGAGAGAGCCTGAAAATGACTGTTATAACCCATTAATAAAGGTATAATACATATTGAATAAGTCTTCTGCATGCACTGTAATATCAAATAAATGAGAGAGCCTCCAGAAAAGCGTGTAATGTAATTAATAAAGGTATAATTCCTGGAGTGTGTCTGTGTCACTTACTTCGAAATGTTGTCATACTCTTGCATTATATAAATAGTAATTTTGTATTAAGCACTGTCAACCCACACTTGACCAGGCCCATATAAAGTGGATGAAGGGGGGTGCCAGAAGCTGGGAAGCATATATACAGTCCTCACCTGTGGGTTAATGGCTGGCATGCATAGGTAAATCTGGCACATGGGTAGCTTGTTAATGTGTTCCCCAGAAATGTCAGTGTGCTGCCAGAAATGTAGGGGGCTGTAGAAATATAACCGATAATGTCATCTGAACACATCCAGATATGTAGATATATAAATATAAAAGAAATATATAAATATGTAGCAGTAACAACTGCATCCTGGACAGTTTGTATGTCAGATACAGGTCAGGTATATAAGGAACTAGCCAAACCCATTTCACAATGTAATGGACTTTGCCTAGTGTAATAATACATGTAGGGGATATACACCTGCAGTCAATAGGAATGCAGTGTAAAGTATAAGTACATATAACATGTTAATGGAGGTATCTTTTTACAACCTACTGTATGTGCATAAACAATGCAATTCCACACCTCAATCGGTATGTCTAACCTCAAAACATTTGCTGGGACATATGTCCTATTGGTTTATAAATATCTGCATTTACTTTGATGCATGTGCCCTGTTCAAATACCACAATCTTGGTGGCCTGTTTCCACCAATCAATCCTGCATGCTGTTGGAATGTCCTCTGTTGTTCTATATATGCATGTGTTATGCTTGCTGTTCAACTGTTGGAACTCTGGTGTGTTGGGTTAATAGGAATATTACTGCATGCTGTTACAACTAATTTGGAATGCTGTTGGCTGTTACCAACCCATATTGTCATTAAACCTCCTAAACATAGAATGTATGGGAAGGCCAGTCACAGCAGACCCACCTGTCCCACCTCAACTGTTGATGGCACCTGGCACCAGCAGGTCCGGTGCACAGCCTGGGACCTCCTCCTCCATTGGTTCTGTACCACCCACGGGTGGAAGCGCTGCAGGGGATGGAGCTCGTCCCCCCGTGCAAGCGTGGCTGGAGGAGGGCCACCTATCACCCTCCGAAAGGTTCAGGCTGTGGTGCGTAGGGAGATCCAGCGTTCAGTCGCTGATCCTCTATGCCAGCTCAAGGTGAGAGTGGCACGACTCACAGGTGAGCCTGCTCCTCCTACACAGCCCCCAGCACATCCATCCTCTGGGCTGTAAAGGTGCAGTGGTGACTGCCCATGAATGGGGATCTCAGTTTCACTGTTGCCATCTGTGGACTCATGGGCTTGCGATTTCCAAACATCCTTCCCCGTCAATGGTGTTCACCCACCCCATGTGTCATATTCCACCCTTGTATGCATCTTGTTTGTCTTCTCTATTTACCTCCCCAATCTACCTCCCCAAATATACCTACTTCCCCTACCCCACATTCCACCCTCACCTGTAAAAAAAAAATGGGCAATCTGCTCCCACAAAAAAATTACGCCCCATACATAGCTGCCCATTTTGCACAAATGTCCGCTGGACACAGAAACTGAAATATAATTGGCAGTACAACATACTTTGTTGTCCTCACCCCTCTCTCAGGGGTGGAAGGTTTCAAATTTCCCTCCAAATTACTAGTATATGCACAGCTGCTGCTGTTAAAGAAATGGGCAGCTATGGCCCTTCCCTACACCCATCCTGCAGATCCCAAGCTGTTTTCCCTACTGTCTTTCCCTCTTTGTGCCCCTTTTTTACCACTTTCCTATCTCCCCATTTTCTTTTCTTTCAAAGAAATGAGCGTGGGGGTTAGCGTGAGTAAGCACTTTTAAGCAGTAGTAAGCGGGTTTGTGTGAGTGTGCGCATGTGTGCGCTTAGCTAAGTATTGCTAAGCTTTGGTCAAACCCGCACAAACCCACTTACAACTGCTTAAAAGTGCCTTAGTCACCCTGCATATGAGGGGCATTGTTCTGCTCAGCTGCAAAATAAAACACCCCTGTCAGTCTCAAACCCCAGACCTTGAACACGCTAGACTGCATGAAGTACCACTAGGCCACAGTAGATATACAGCAGGTTGTTGCTGAAATATATATATCATGCATTACAATGTGTGAATGTAAAGGAAAGATAGGAATGCCATAACACAAAACCTGTTCTGTGGAACTTTACCAGCAGTTGTTGTGGAATTGCATTACATGACTGTGATAACAGAACCACACATTCTAGCAGTAAATAATTGTACAGCAGCACTCTATAACCCCCACACAGTATCCCACCCAAAAGTACAAATTACCACTGTGTTCAAGGTACAGCAAGGATGTAGGTAGGCATACTCAGTACTGGAATTGTCCAGTTATCATGAGCATCCTGTGATAATGTCAACAAAATAAAAAGCACAAACTGTGCAGAAGTCAGTACATTAATATCCACAGTACAGCAGTTCCCAAACAGTTCATGTGCAAAATGAAAACATCTCAATAACTACGTATGTATGCCAGCTAATTGTATAAGTAGAAAAGAAAATACATACTCCAATGTATCTTGTGTTAACATTTGTAGGGGTGAGTACAGTTCTACACTGTCAACTGTGTACTGGAAGTGGCTACATTCAGGTCTGAGTATAACATTCAAATCACTGGCTATACCCCTAGCATCAGTTATGAGAAGTATACCAACCTTCTGACTTGCACAACGGTGTCCACAGCAAACAAGCATGGTCCCCACTTTGGAAAGCTGAAAGGGCTAAGCCTACCTGACTTAGCAATTTATAGTATTGGGTTGCTATGACAGTGAGTACTGCAAGTACCACACAGCAAGCTGCATGCAATTGCCAAATGGTGGCCACCAATTGGTGCAGAGACCATCACATGCACATGTGCAGATGCCTACAAAAGCAGGCTGTACTTGCTGTCCACACATGCAATCACTTCATTGCAAGAACGGAGGGAGAGAGAGAGAGAGAGAGAGAGAGAGAGACGTACAGCCGCAGGTGACAGCAGCAGGACAAAAGAAAAAAAGATCAACCAGAAATATATTTAAAGAAAATGTAATATATAGCAAAAAAAAAAAAAAAGCTAAAAAAAAATTGAAAAAAAATTATATTGAAAAAGATATATTTCAAAAAAAAGTTTATTGAAAAGAAAAATACAATGCAAAAAGAAAATTATATTAAAAAATATATAAAACAATTATTAAAAAAATATATTGAATACAAAAATATATTGAAAGAAAAAATATTGCAAAAGTAATAATATATTGAAAAGAAGTATAATCATACTGAAAAAAATATATATCTTGAAGAAAATCATAAGCTATAAAAAGAAAAGTTTTTACAAAGCACACAAAACATATGTAGTTCAGCATTAAATGTCAAACATCTGATCCATGTTATCTGTGTTCTGTACAGTAGTGTGTACAATGTCTGTCTGTGGGAGTAGCGCATATGGTTATATAAACATGGATGTCACAGAGTAACAAATGGATGATAGACATATTAATGTGTAGCTTAGCATTGGCAACAGCTGTACCAGGCTAGTATGTTAATCTAGCATTCGCAGCTATATATACACCCTCCAATATTAATGTGTGCTCACAAGTGACACCTGTTCATGTTGCAGCAAGGCCCGACAGGTCAGCCGTGAGGTACACAAACTTACAACAGTGTGGACCTTGTGTGTGTATGGCACACAGATACGGAGAGATCTGTCTGTGTCAGATATATTAGCATCTGTACATGTGCATAGAGCAAGGGACATACTGTAACTGTTTGTGAAGGGTGGACATATATGTTGTTGAAGGTTGTTATGTGCATATGTCTATGTAGGTTGCAGTGTGTGGCAAACAAGACAGCATACAGTGCTGTTATATGACATGTGGTGGTTAAACGCTGTGTGTATGATTCGTCAGGTTTGTAGTGTTGCAGCCAGTGAGGCCTGCTAAAACTACATGGGCTGAGAACACCTTCAATGCATTCTGCACAACACTGTGCAATATAATGACATAACGGTGTACCTCACTACCTTTGCGTAATTGATATACCCACCATGAAAGGTGGACTGTATATGTGCCAATATGTATATCTACTTATATGTATGTGTGTGTGTGTGTGTGTGTGTGTGTGTGGATATATATATATATATATATATATATATATATATATATATATATATATATATATATATATATATATTATAGAGAGAGAGAGAGACAGGGTCATATTTACTGCAACAGATGCCTGGTGACAAAGCCATGGACCCAAGCTTACTGTTGACACTCCATTGGCATACCTTCTTGCAAAGACTCTGTACCCATGAGTTACCACATAGGTGGTGGTCTACTTAACACTGAAGGTGTGATAAGAAACCATGGGACACAGCTGGACAGTAGTCACCCCTTTGATAATCACAGTGCCACACTAGTCATGCCAACTGTCTACGTGGCACACGTCATCACAAAAGGTGTGTCATCCAGGGAAATATAGGTCAGTGTTCCCCTCTACTCATCACACGTAAAGCCCATTATCGAGTACAATGCCCCATGTGGTATGTACCTCCCAAGACATCTACAGCAACTGGCAACGACACAGACATACCTCACAAAGAGTAATACCGGCCTCAAACAGATGCCCTATGTAGACCATTTCACAAACCCACAGCTAGATTGTGTTGCATACCGCCTACACAGAGATGACCTCTGCCTAACATACTAAGCTCTGTCAAACCCAGAGATGCTGAACATGCTCCATGTAGACAGATCACAATCCCTACGAGCTACATGCTCTAGGAACCTAAACCTTGTGACCTCAATAGACAGCACATGCTGGAGGGATAGATTCCTATCTCAGAGACATCCCATACTCTGGAACAAGCCACCTATCAATAGCAAACAAAGCCCCTAATTAGCTGTCATCAGAAATAATCCTGATGAATGTATGGGAGATAGGAAATACAACCTGGGAATCACCTCTGTGGCTTTGCTTGACAGGGCCACATGAATCGTACTTACCTGTGTGTCAAAGGCCAGGGTAGCGTATGTCTAGACTTCTATAGGCCCTAGGGCCAATAGCCTATTACCTACCTATGAAGCGATACATACACGCACACATGTACTTGTTACAATAATTGCTATGTGAGGTTGACTGAGTGTGATGGTGAATGTGATGGCGAATGTGTCAGAGTTCGGTATATGTGTGATAGCTTAGTGGGAAACTGTTTCTGTCATGGTATTATGTGTCCTAGCTGTGATCCTAGCAAAAGATGTGTATACAATTGCTAGGGTGAAGAAGCAGTATGCCATACGGTCTGATGTAGTCCCTTGTTGTCGACTGTGGTGCCCATTGTAGGCTAAAGCAGTACATGTATGCTTATTGAGTGTTACTGCTGGTGAATACAACACCTGTATGAACTGTAGTACTACCTGAAGCTGTATGCCTAAACAGCACAGTATGGTGTATGTCCACATTTATTGGAACCACTGTTTCGTGTGGTCCCTGTAGTCCTCACAGATTACATACCTCAGGCATAAGGTCTCGTAACTACTGACACACAGTACTGTAAGGTACACAGGTAAAGGTCACCTGGGTTGCCATACCTATGTGTCTGGTATGTATGTCTGATGTGTGTGTGTGTATGCCTGTATCATGGCCTCGGTCATATGTGTGTTACAGGATATAACTGCATATCTAGCAACATGTATAGTCTAGTACAGCAGTATGCCACCTATATTCACAAATGTGCACATATGTTAGGTAGGGGTCTGCCATCAACGACTAGTGTGGTATAGTGGTAATACTGTTACTGGACTTTACAATCATTGCAATGCATTACAATTTTCATGATGCATTAGCATGATATATACCTCCTGTGGCTAGGTTCTGCATTGTGTTGCATACAGTGTGCCATTTACTGTTGTATAGTATTACATACTGTTTTAACTCTGTTGCTGTGCAAAACATGGTTTGATATATAGAGTGTGCCAGGCACTGTCAGGCAGTTGTGGAGTGAGAACTGATATGTGGTATTGAAAGTGTGTATCTTCTGACAGCCAATAGGTTGCTATATATGGCAGTTAATTAATATATGTACTTTAGAAAGTTATGTGTGCCACATGACTTGCCCACACATATTGTGTCATTGTCTTCCAGGGTTATGTCCCATCCAGTTACAGTGACCACAGTACTACACATAGCATTACCTGCTATGCATCTCAATGTTGTGTACAAACATAGGCACCTATACACAATATGCATAGCAATCACCATTTGTACATAGTGACACATATATGTCCTGTAATACTATTGAGTGTATAGGCCACATGACACATACTGTGCCTGTGTGATGTTTAATGCTGTAGTTGTGTTGTAGCATGCTATGTCATGTCTGGCACTGGCATGTCCACAATATGTCCTACACTCACCATAACCACTGTACAATGACCATGTTGAACAATGGTATTCCATCAGGTAAACATGCACCACTCATCCTGTATGTATACATAGCATGCATGTGCTAAACCTATGTCCACAATTATCTGTTAAAGACACAGACGGTCTAATCAGAAATGGATATCTATATGACACACAGATATACATCCAGCCATGGTATGTATACCTGTGAGACATGGTGCACACGACATTGCAGAGCTTTTAATACTTGCACTGCAATGTTGTGTCCATGTACACAGTGCATTCCAGGGTTAGGCCAATCAATGAACAACAACACACATGCATCAAAGACATGTATAGTGTTACTGGCAAAGGCTGTCAACACCCGCCCTGCATGCTGTTGGGAAACACATGTTCTGCTGCATGCTGACACATATGATATAACTGTTTGCCTTGTGATACTGTACCCCACCATCACCCGCTATTGAGTATGTTCTGGATTGCTGGTGGTGTGTGTGTGTGTGTGTGTGTGTGTGTGTGTGTGTGTGTGTGTGTGTGTGTGTGTGTGTGTGTGTGTGTGTGTGTGTGTGTATGTGTGTGTGTGTGGGTGTGTGTGTGTGTTTTAGTGAGGAGTGCATTTGTGTGCATGTCTGCATGTGTTCATGTGTTCATGCGTGCATGTGTGCAGTGTGCATGTGTTCATGTGTGCATGTGCTCATGTGTGCATGTGTGCATGTGTTCATGTGTTCATGTGTGCATGTGTGCCAACATCATGTACAGGTCATAAAGTGTGTTTCCTGTCTTCCTCTCACAGGCACTGACTTTGGGCTGGTTCACTGCAGCAGGGAAACTGATGTCACTGAGCAAAATAGTGATACTGATGATAGGTGTGTTGAGGCACAGGCATGTTTGCCAGGGTCTGTCGTTGGGCCACCAATCGACAGTACACAAGTGTCCACCCCATCCATACATACATTCATACTGCCAATACATCCATCACCAATGCCCTTAGCTGAGGGACAGCATACATTCGTCATTGGCCAGGACAGTGTGGTATCCATGGCACATGCATCCAGACACAGCAGCCATACCTAGATGTCTGGAAGGGTATCACATAGGCAGATGTCCAGGGGTTCTCGTTGGAGCACTGCTGCTCATCATGCCACTGGCAGATGTGCCACAGGTCTTACAACCTCATGCATGTTCCAGGCTGTCATGGAGGCACAGGCACGTTTGGAATGGTACACCAGACAGGGACTAAGGGCATAGAGGGCACATAACACCGCCGTCATTGACAGTACCCATGATCTAACAGGTGCCATCCGTCATTACACCGAGGTCACTGATAGACATTGGGGAGAGACATTAGCTGTCCTCCTCAATGTCATGTCCATGTTTCAGGACAATGCGGGATGGTTGAGTTGTCAACGTGGACATATGCCAGCAACATCAGCAGCTGGCAGTCGCCGCGGACATCCCTCAAGCCACAGCCGCTCCCGTAGTGCCAGTACCAGCCCCAACAATGTTGGGGTGGGCTATCCATAGAACGTCCTAGAAGACCATGTGCACGTGGCTCTGGACAGTCCCAGCAAGGACCTGTGTCCAGTGTACATCCATCTACCTCTGGGGATAGTACCCATTCTGGCTTAGTACCTGATAGTGTCAGTAGCACCCCTGCCAGGCACAGGTACCATATCCGTGGCCAGAGATGGCGATCTTTAAAGCCTCACAGGTACAGTCTGTGGCTGTCCCACAAATACCCGTATATGGCAGCCACATGGTGGTACTGTGTGCATGTAGACACACACACACACATACTCCAGACACCTAGGGTAACATATACCCACACATATTACATCAACATTGGCCCATACCAGAATTCTTGCCCCACACACACACACACACACACACACACACACACACACACACACACACACACACACACACACACACACACACACACACACATAAACCAATAACACACCCTGTGCATATGATGAAACCCGTGCCACCTCCTGTCATCTGTAACATCGATGCAGGAACAGGCTACCATGGTGCTGATGCACAGGGTGTCTTTATAGCAGTATAGCAATGTTAGCATGTTGTCAGCAGTAGAGTGTAATGATATGCTTGAAGGTGTAGCTGAGCAGGCATGATGCATTAAAGCTATGATTGTCATTGTAGTGTTGTTTACACCAATGTTAGTTCCAATTGTGTATTGTCCGGCCACGTGCCACTTGGCTGATGTGTGCAGTATTGGCAGCATACGTTAGAGAGTGGGCATTATGTGTGGGATGTGTGTAGCACAGATTTGCAGGTGTACAGTTGTGAACATGGTGGAGGTGCACTGTCTGCATGTACGTGCATAGTGGACACATGGGCAGGGTGACATGCTCTGTATTACACAGTAACACTCCATAGTTTCTATTGGTGGCCAGTATGCATTGTACTACACACATTTCGGAACCTGACTACACATGTGTGTATGACATGGTTTGACACTGTGCTGTGGGTGATACTGTTACTATCTGTCATTGTTTTGCATTCTGGTAGTATACATCACTTCAACAGCCTGACCATAACCAATCGTTAGATGATGTCTTGACAACTGACACACAGATGTAGGACACACAGCAACATATGGATCCTTCAGGTACTATACTATGCCAGTAACCACTGGTATTCACCTGCACCCATTACTGACACCACTCCTGTTTGGCATAGAGCTCTCTTAGGTACAAGCAATCACAGCAGGGATATGTATGTCCATGTCTGGTAATGCATACTGTGGCCTATAATGCATTCTCCACAAGGGTATCATACAGACAGATGCCTGTTGTCAAACCCATGCTGTAAAGCTATAAGCCAAACTAAGCATAGTCATCCACCTTTACGGAACATATTATCCCCACAGTACCACATAGGTAGTAGACACCATCATGATGAACAGGTACCAATGTGTACATGCAACCAAGTGTTACATCATCTCTCCTTTGATAATCACATTTCCAAAGGTATTTTGAAATCCCTCGGTGGATCACATAAGCAATAAGGGGTCTGCATGCATATCCACAAAGGTTATTGTACACCTGTTATGAATAGTCATCATTGACAGACTTTGCTGTGTTTGAAGAGGTCTGACATATAGCTCGGCCATAAACCCTCACTCACACATTTCAATAGAAACCGTAATGAGTTTATGTGACACGGATGACCTAGGCCAGGGATCACTGCAGTGGCTGGCCTTGTCACAAGCATACAGATGTGACCTAAGGTCTGGGAAGCAGCAGCACAGTCTGGCAAAGATGACAGCTGTGTTCTTGGAGAAAGCAGGGTTCCCACACATGCAATAATTGAGGTAACATGTACATATATGTATTTGCCACACAGCTAGTTCACATGTGCAATGCATACTGATATGTCATACAGTAATAAAAGCAAAACCCACAGCACATTGACCAACAGTGGCACACACATACAGCACACACACTCAACAAGTGCAGGAATCAAACCCCTACCTTATTACTTCATGATACTTGAGGAGTACGCATTAACATGACGCGCTATACACATTACTGGGAGTTCTCTTTTCCACAGGTATATTTGTAGGATGGTGACATCATCAGACTTGACAAAGATTAATTTACCACTTTTAAGGTGTTTTACTACTCTCCTAAAAGCTTGCTCTTTCCCAAGGAGACCACACACAAACACAGTTGTCCAGTGCAGAATTCAAACCCCTCTCTAACTACTTCATGATATATGAGGAGTACACATTAACACTACACGCTATACACATTACTGTAAGTTATCCTTTCCACAGATATATTTGTAGGATGGTGACATCATCAGACTATACAAAGTGGATTACATTAGGTGACATTAGATGGGCTATATTGAAGGAATGTCTAAGCACTTTGGCCATGTGATCATCAAAGGGAGTTTACTATCTACCTGTGTCCCCAGGGCCATAATCACTTTCTCCGTACATACTGGATTATCAACTATGTGGTAATTTGTGTGCACTTTGTTTTACCCAAAGGGGATGACTATGCATTCTTTGCCATTCAGCTTGAGGGTATTGTTTTGACACCAGGTATCTGTCTTTGTAAGACACTTCTGGAAGATGTCTGTGTCAGCCGTACAGTCGATTATGGACCACAGTTACCATTCATCTGCAAACCTGTTCAGCCATACACCTCCCATGCTTGCCTGTACCTCTGAGCAGTATCTACTGAACAGGTGGGGTCTCAGGACCAGGACCTGTGGGATGCCATTTGTGACTGGCTTAGAGTTGGACATGGCACCCGCAACTCTGAACATGTGTGTTTGATCTGTGAGCCACTTGGCCACCCATCCTGTGACATAGCTGTTAATGTTCAAGCTGGTGCACTTGTCCATGATGACAGAGTGGGGAATGGTGTAGAAAGCCCTTTGTGAGGTCCAGGTGGGCTGTGTGGACTACTTTCACCTCAATCTATGTCCTTGGCAACTGTTTTAAATAGGTCAACTAGGTTTGGGAGCCAGGATCTGCCTTTAACAAGGCAAAGTTGTGTAGAGTCTAGTGTCTGGAGGTCTCCAATGTCTCAGTTTATGGGTTCCATGACAATTTGCTGAATAGCTCTGTAAACCAGGCTGAGTAGACGTATTGGGCAATGGTTTCCATGTTCTGTTTTGCACCCCCTTTGTGGAGCTGGATGACTGTTACTGTATGCCATTCTTTGGCTACATAACCTGTGGTACGCTTGAGTCTGGACAGTGAATGTAGGTGAGGGTGTAGTTCCTTATGGGCCTAGTGTAAGATGCAGCCTGGGACACCATCCAGTCACATTGATGCTATGTTCTTAGCTTTGGTGAGGGCTGTCTTTACCTGCATATCCATGATGTCTGGGTCTCTGCAGCCTTCTGTGATGGACACAGGGGAGTTTACACTGAGCTTGTCCCCCTGGATGTGGGCAATGAAAGTTGGTTTGGTGTATTTCTTTCATTTTTTTCAGTAGCTGACAGCATATTTGGAAGTTGACACCTACATGTCTGGTATAGCTACCAAAGGCTTTGTGGATTTTATTCTTAAATTATTTGGCTATTTGTATTTAGAAACTGTCCTTGGATTATTTTATGAGCGATCATTGTTTCTTCCTGATAATGATCAGTGATGCCTTTCCTTTAGTGAGGTTGGATCTATCATGTGTTCATTTCCTCCTTCTTTTGTCTAGCTTATTTATGGACAACAACCACCTGATTGTTGTCCTATTTTTTGGGGAGTGCATCTTGGTTTTATTTGTGATGTCTCATTCCATGCATCCCTGTAGATGCTCATTATCCTATAGCAAGAGGTCTTTGGAACGGTCCACTTTGGTCTTGGGAAGTGTGCAGTTTGTTTTTGCAAATGTCTTCACAGTGGTTTCATTGACTGGATGGGGGGTGTGGGATGTCCAGCGTGATTACTTAATGATCTGACATTACCAGCGAGGGGGTTTATCTCTGTTGTGGAACACTGGTACCCCATGTTGGTGATGAGCATGTCCAGTATGTTGTCACCTCTAGTGGGCATGGTGTCCAGCTGTTCCAGGATGTTAGAGTTTTTAAACTCTAGGAAACATTGGGCAAAGGACGTTGTACACGAGTAATTCCCCCACTCAATGTTTGGGTAGTTGTAATCTCCTCATATAATGGTGTTTGATAGGACCTTTATATTTGCCACTGTTATCCGGAATACTGAGTGAGGTTCCTGAGACAAGGTACGTGATCTGTAGTAGGCTCCAATCTGATGGGCATCTTTGCCCAATGTTAGCTGCACTTGCATGGTCTCCAAGGCCTCATGCTGTGCCACTAATCTGAAGGTGTGGGTATCCATAAGGTAAATGGGTACACCCCTTCCTTTTGAATTTCACTCATGGTTTTGGGTCCGAAGGTCAGAAGGATTGTGAGTGTTTTACATGAAGCATATCCAACAGCTCTGTGTTTGACATAGCTTTGCATGTTAGGCAGTGAACAACTCTGAGTAGGCGATATGCAAGGGAGTACAGATGGAGCATTTTGCGATGGTCTGTGTATGGCATGTATTTCAGGCTGCTAATGCTCTTTGTGAGGTATTGCTTATGGCTTTCCAGTTGTTGTAGTTGTCTTGTGAGGTACATAGCAGCAGTGGTGTTGTACTCTATTATAGTTCTTGTGAGTGATGAGTAGAGGGGAACAATGTCCTCTTCTATTCTGCATGAGACCCATTTTGTGATGAGGTATGCCACATAGGAGGGTTTCCTGACTACTGTGGGAATTTGATTATCACAGTTGTATCCACTGTCCACCTGTGACCCACGGTCTCTTGTCATACTTTCAGTGTGAAGTATACTACCACCTATGTTGTAGTTCTTGGCTACAGAGTTTTTAACAAAGGGGATGACAATGCACCTTTTGGCATTGAGCTACAGCTCATGGCTTTGACAACAGCCATCTGTCTCATTGAGGCTCTTTTGTAGGATGCCCACATCTTTAGTGTTTACAATTATGGCTCCTAGTTTGCAGTCCTCTGGAAAACTTCAGTAGCCACAGACCTTCCATGTTAATGTTTACTTCAGGGAAGTAGATACTACACAGCCTGGGAAGTTATCTAGTCCCATGGCTGCTGTGATACTGGTTTTGGAGAGTGTTTTTTTACCTGT
Organism: Protopterus annectens; assembly: GCF_019279795.1. Taxonomy (NCBI): domain Eukaryota; kingdom Metazoa; phylum Chordata; order Ceratodontiformes; family Protopteridae; genus Protopterus; species Protopterus annectens. The sequence continues at coordinate 1,071,644,956 of NC_056731.1, forward strand.
GCAGCCATGATGACAGCAACTTTGCAGACTTCCATTATAGAGATGTGCTCTTTCATGGGTGAGAGGGGGGTAATGTTAACACTGATCCTATCTGCCAGGATGTTGGCAATATCAGTTGACTCTGTGCATTTAGTGTCACTGAGCTGTAACTCAGAACAGATCTGAGTGTAACCATGACATGGACCTGTCTGTTGGGCAGAGATCTCCTGAGTAGACAGTATGCAACAGAGTACAGATTGGGTTACATTCAGTCTTGTTGCATGGGGCAACTATTTGAGGCCAGTAATCCTCCTGTTAACGTACTTCATTGGTCTTTCTAGCTGCTGAACGTGCCTAGTCAGATTCATAGCAAGTGTGCTGTGGTACTCTCTGACAGGTCTGATGACTGCTGAGTAGTGGCAACCTCCTTTGACCTACATGCACAGACCTTGGCAGTTTGTGTAAACACAAAGCATGATTTTCCAACCACTTTGTGAATGTGTTTCTGGAAGTAGAGATGACTATGCACATTTGTCCATAGATCCCTTATTATCACATCCATATTTAGCCTGTGTGTGAGCATGCCCAGTATGACCTTTCAGTATGTTGCTGCCTGACATTTGCTTCATTTCTTTAAGTGTGTGAGCATGCCCAGTATGACCTTTCAGTGTGATACTGAATGAAATCCACTACATTTGTTGGAGTGTGTGAGCACGCACAGTATACACATTTATACTATATGTGTATGGTAAATCAAGTTGTATTTTTACAGCAGGTTTCACCTTTGCGTCATAGATCAACAGGGATCATGCTGTGTCTGCATGGCTTCCATGAGACACTTTGCATAGACTTATCAACATTTCTACATACAGGGGGGACAGCTATTCTTTGTACATTTCTACCCGGGGGCACACCTGACACTTATACACATTTGCTATGCCTGCACTGCTATGTACAGGACACCATTTCAGTCTGTACTGTTGCCTATCATACTGGCTTGAGACATACCACTGTACTACAGATCTCAGCCTCCAATGTCACATATATTAGCTTGCGACTTCATAGCCTACGCAACCCACATCACACCGCCTGGCATGATGTTTTCTGTCTGCATAAGCAGGCTCAGGTTGTTCCTCCTCCGAGTCACGCTGCACCTATGCAGGCCTTGTTAATGGTGGGGGGCTGTTTGGCCCTGCCCCATGCTGTTCCTGCTGCAGCTGTTTTCGCAGGATCATATTGTGTAACATGGCAGATACCATGACAATTTGGGTACCTGTAGTTGGTGAGAACTGCAAGGCTCCCCCAGATGTGTCCAGGCACCAGAACCGTGACTTGAGCATCTGAAACAAATGCTTGATTACATTCTGTGCTTCTGCGTGTGCCTCATTATGGAGTTCTTGTTCAGGTGCATGTGCATTTCTGATGGGTGTCATCAGCCACGGCTCCAGTGCGTATCCAGCATCCCCCACTAGGTGACTGTCAGGGATGTCCCCATTGGCAAATGTCTGGTACAGCTGTGACAGATGCCAGATATGGGAATTGTGGTAGCTTCCAGGGCAGCCAGCACACACATTCAATATTATGCCCTGGGCATCACACATGACCTGGCAGTTGATGGAGTGGAAGCCCTTGCAGTTGATGTAGGCCCTACCCCATTCACCAGCTGGTGCTTTGATGTGTATGTGCGTGCAGTCAATTGCATCCACTACCTCAGGGTATTCCGCTATTTGATGGAAGAGACACATATTGCTGGCCAATACCTCACGGGAATTGGGGAAATATACATGATCACTGACATGTGCTGACATGGCATTCAGAAACTGGTGCAGTACCCTGGATGCTGATGCCTGTGAAATCCCCATCATATCACCAGTTGGTCTCTGGAAGGTACCTGTTGCTAGTATTCTTAGGCCAACACATACCTCGGTTTCCACTGGGATGGGTTCCCCTCTGTTGGTTCTGTGTGTGAGATGTGGCCTGCACAGCTCAACAATTTGCTTCAGGAGCTTTCTGTCTACTCTATAGCGCTCCACTATCTCCAGCTCATGTAGCCCCTGGTAGTTTACCCTGTGTCTGTACACGCTTCTCCGTCTCCTCACTCTGGGTTGCTCAGCAGCATTCGCAATGGCACCACCTTCAGCATCTTGCACATGTTGCCTTATAACAGCAATGGCAGCCCCTAACATTTTTTTGTCTCAGTTTAAGCTTTTTAAGTTTTAATTTCTCTTTCTTGACTGCAGTGTTGCAGTGATTCTGAGAAAAAACATGGGGGAATGTTGTTTGCAGAGTTTTAAAGTGCTGGGCTGGGCTGGGCTAGTGTATTGCCTGTGTAATTGGCTGTTTCTGATTGATTTCACCTGGCAACTCTGCTAGTTCTCCTTGGTTAACTTCCTACAACTTCTTTTCCTTCCTTTTCCCTTTTTGTTTCCACAGGGGGCAGCACCATGCAAACAAGCGCAAACACGCACACACGCACGCACACATGCTTACACAAGCTTACACAGGCTTAGGCGGGTGCACATTCATGCATACAGGCTTAGACAGCCTTACACAGGCTTACACAGGTGCACACACGCGCACACAGGCTTAGACAGGTTTACACACGCGCACACGCACGCACACACACAGTGTAAGCAGCTTTGCAAGAAACTTTACTGATAACCACGGCATACACCTTCGGTTTCTGGGTTTCAATTTAGACAACTGTAGACATGCCTCTTCCAGTCCTGAGTAACTCACAGCAAACACATGCCACTCTGCTCCAATAAGCTTGCAGTCTTTTTGATACATACCCCCTCATGATGTCACCGATCTTCTACTCTGTTAATCCCCTAATACTACTCTTACACTCTAGGGACATGGTTCACATAGCAGGAAATATTGGGATTTACTATCCTTATACTCATTTGCATAGTATTGCCTACTAAAGCTTGGTTACATCTCTCAGACTGAGCTTCCCCCTTAGCAACCACTACTCAGTAGCCATGCTGTCTTCACCCTGCCATTCACTTGCATGGCAGGTGAATATTTTGAATAAAATCCCTATTTGTGGCTTTTATTTTTTTTTCTGGTTTTTAGTGTGCCGCACGTTTGCACGGCGCTGCGCTACGCTTAAACATCGGAGACTGAGGGAAAAAAAATTTTTATTATTTTGTAACAGATAAAAATGCCAATGGCCGTATATTTGGCCATTGGCATGCTTCCTCAACTGGATGCATCCTTTATTTGGAGCTGTCATAGCTTCGTTTTGCTATTTGCAGAACAGTACTCAGTTGCCAGCCGAGTACACTTCTGCAAATAACACTACTCTTACTCGGATAGGTTAGTGTTTCCTGGATCACAAATTTACCTCATTTGCATAGCTTTCAGCAGCAAATGAGGTAATTTGCATAAACTAACACTGTCTGTGCAAGAGTCGTTTTAGGAGCTCTCTTGCACGCCCCTGCCGGCTGTTCCTGGATCGCTCGGCAGACATGTTGGCTGGCTGGAGTCTTACTCTTCTCTTAGACACCGTGCAAGCCTTCGTAAATCCGGCCCCTTATCTATCATTCTAAATTCTAACCATTCATTTAATACATCTACAGATATAATTAAGCCAGTTTTCCATAGCTTTAGACATATAATATTCAATACCATCTAATCATTTAGCATATAATTTATTTTAGTATTTTGTTTAACTCCTTCATAGTTATGTTTCATTCCAAAGTTTCATTTTTTTTTTCATTGAATTAGTTAAGGTCATATTTTTTATTTCTTTTAATTTCTTTCTTAACAAAAGATTGCACTATATACTATTTAATTGTTTTACTTATTCTTTCTTGCATTGTTACTTTATATCCTTCTTTATTTTTCAATTCCCTTATTTTTGTTTTATTTTCTTTCATTAGTTTGTTTAAATAAGAAGCTACTTCTTCTTTTTTCCTTGTCGGCAATATCTTTGTTTGTATAACAGATTATTACTTTTTTATTTATTTCATATAATTCATTTTCATTTTCATGAAATGTCATTTTGCCTTGCAATAATTCTCTAAACATTACTTGACTTAGTTTTATATTATTTTTTTTAACCTCTTATTATCTAGGTCTTCCAAGAAAGATTTTTTTTTTTACTTTTTTTCAATACATATCCACAAACTTGTCCAGTTTTCATAACATTATCTCATACCTATACGATTTTTCTATAATTTATTTCTTTCTTTCCTATCATCTTGTTTCAAGTCTCTTTCATGTAATACTTTATTTCCTTTACCTATATATTCATCTTTCTTGTGTACCTTTATATATGATCAGACAATCCTGGCTTTTTTATCCCATTCTGTATAATTTTTACGCTATCTGATAGGAAAAAAGTAATCAATTTCAGTCTTAATCTCATTTCTTTTGTAAATCCAATGCTTATTTTCCCATATATATATATATATATATATATATATATATATATATATATATATATATATAGTCTACATATTCTCATTATTTCATATACTATTTTAACATCACGACTGATCTTTTTGCTCATTCATAGGTTACAGTTAAAGTCTCTCACAAAAATAATATCCGTATTTACATAGGCATACTCAAGAATTTCTTTAAACATTCTCTCTCTTTTTTTTTTCGTAACAAGCATATGTAACAATCACCATTTATACATTCGTGTTCCATGTTATATCTAATATTGTTGCTTGTCCTAGTTCAACTATAGTCACATCTAGTATTTTAATATCTTCTTCACATAACATACATATGCCTGAACATACATCTTTATCCATGTTCTAAATAATTAGTCTGCCCCATATTTTTTCTTTTTATGACCAGTCTTCTTCTTCTGTCAGTAATTGTGTATCCTCTAATATAGTTATTTTAGCATCTAATATAGCACACTATTCTAAGATACCTGTCCTTCTCTTAATGCTTTTCATGTTATTAATATTCAAAGCTATGTTTTTCAGCTTTTGAATGACATAATTTTAATGTTTTTCATCCATTACCTTTCTTCTTTTTTTTATTACACTTCTTTTTTCTTTCTCTTACTCTTTCTCTTATAGAATTCTTTTTTTCCTGTTACTACCTGCCAATTTGTATACTCTTCTCACTTGTATCATTTGATTCTTTCATTTTCTTTCTCCCCTCTTTTGTATGTATTACAATGTCTTTGTTTTCTTTTATGTAACTTTGCTTTTTTTTTTTTGCTTATCACTAATGTCTGCACCCTGTACTAAATTGTGTAATTCTTCTTTTTCTCTAAGCTAACTATTCTCATCACACTCTAACCAAACATGTCCTGTTTTACCACATTTCTTCCATTTCAGTTCACATTTCTTTGCTCATGACCTGCTTTACCACATATGGAACATTTTATTTTATCACTCTCACTTATTAAATGATTGCCATTACCACAAAAAAGCAAGTTTTGGGCTGCCCTCTGTATTTCACAAAGCCTCTGTTGCCACATACATTAAATTTACATAACCTCACATTCCAGTCCCCCAGTCCATAAGCCTCTTTCATCATAATTTTTTGTTGTATCCAGAACATCTTTACACGCAGTTAATAACTGTTCTTTTAAGTCGTTTGCTTCAATTTCAGTTCTAAATTGTACTAGTATACTTATTTTTGTTTCTCTATGAAATGATTGTATCACATATTTTGACCATGGATTACTCTTCTTTTTTTTCATAATTTATTAGAAAAAGTTCTCTATGGCTTGTCCAGTTTCACAAAATATATCACAGAATGTCTGTCTGTTAATGAAAATAAATGGTCTTACCTCTGTAGGTGAGACACCCAATGGTGCTATTACAAAGTCTCACACTTCATACTCTTCCAGTCCTTCTTTTTTGCTACTTATTCTTATGGTGTATTTTTAATTTGTCTGCTTCACCTCCTCATTGTTTTCTTCTTCCTTCACCATCTGTGCATACAATTTTCTTCCAGTTGTTTCATCCACCATCTCTTCTTCTTGTATTTTTTTCCATCAGTTCTCCCCAAGATGCTGCTACCTCACCTTCTGGTTCACTTTGATTAATAATATCCTTGAGGTACTCATCCTGCAACCTTTCTGACTGAAGGGTTGTAATAATGCATTCCTGCTGGCTGTCAGCATCTCCCTCGAACAGCTTATTCTCAAAAATAACTTCTGAATCCATTCCTTCTTTTCACACACTCTCCATAACATTTTGTTGCCTTGCAACTTCCTTCTCATCTAATCTGAAAGAGTCCTCCACCTCCAGTTTACTCGCTATTGTTTCTGTCACTTTCAAACTTAAAAGTCCATTGTCCTTATTTTCTCTGTACTGCCTGTTTGTCACCATGTTTCCTGCTGTTTCTTTGGGCTGCCTTCATGTCTGGATTGGAAACAAGAAGACAGACATGCCACAGACATTCACATCCCCCTATACCAAATGGGGAAAGTTCCCAGATGCCCTGAGCAAATTTCAACTATTAGTAAAAATACCACCTCAGATCTCCCGTGAAAAGTGGCTACTAGCCTAGTGTGACTATCCTGGTCAATAAAAGGAAAAATAAATAAATAAAATCATCACATGCTGTCCCAAGGAGTGATTGAACAAGTTCCTCCTTCCCAAGTTGCAGAGGGGTGGTATTCAAGGATGTTCCTAGTGCCAAAGAAATAAAGAAAAGGCTTTGAGAACAGTTGTGGATCTTTCTTTCCTAAAGCTGTTTGCAATAGTGCCCTAATTCAGAATTATGTCACGTCAGAATTTACCTCTTCTTCCTCTTTCAAGATTCCTGGTAATATTACACTTAAAAGATTTTTATCATCACATCCCTATTTATTCAGACTTCAGGAGTTTCTTAAGGTCCTGTGTGTCTAGATCACTTTATTAGTTCTCTACCCTATCTTTTATACTATCCACTGCACTGACAGTGTTTGCAAAGTGTTTAGTTCCAGTTATAGCTCATTGTAGGTTACAATGTATCCATTTTTTCCATATTTAGATGACTTGATTATCTTTGAAGTCTTTTTCAAAATGTCAGGAATTTCTCTCTTGGGTGAGAGATCTGTTATATAATCTGAGATTCAATGAGAACATTCAAAAGTCTTTCTTGACTCCCTCATGCTGCATTGTGATCTGGGATGTCAACTTGACAACTCAGTTCAAAGAGATTTTCTTCCACGGGGGGGGGGGGGGAATATATATATGCATATATATATATATTGGATCTTTATTTAGATTTGTGCCTAGTGTTTTCCTCTCAAACTTCAGTCACTGCAAGGGAAACCTCAGGATTTTGGGTCTCATGGCATGTATGATTCTTGGGTCTATATTATAAGAATGAAAGTGCATATGTATGTGTACATAAAAGTCAACACATAATGCACGAAACCTAAAAATAGCAAACAGCCACGTAAGCGAATTTTTCCCTAGGGAAAAAATTTACGCAGCTGTTTGCTAAAAAAAAAAATAATTTAACATCTTAAAAAGGTGGGGGCTTCAACCTCACATCCCCCAACTAAATATACCAACTCTAAGATTGCACTATAGGGAAGAAAAGGGCAACTCTGTGAAGTTGGCCAACCATCTCCTTGTCCTATGACATATACATCGAATCGCTTAAATGCGATTCAATAAATATGTGTCGCTGTTTCCATATTGACCTAGAAGCATTTTCATGCTTCTAATATAGACTCATGATTCTCATGATACGAGAGAAGCTCAAAGTCAAGGATCAAGTCGACAGCTTTAATAAAGCGTAATGCTAGAAATTATCACACGTTTTCATCCACATAAGCAGACTTCATCAGATAACCATTACACAATACACAGTGATCATATATACCCAAATTAATTAAGAAAGCACCAATCAAATTCCTGAAATAGTTAATTAATAGGTTCTAAACATACCACTGTCTGAAGAGATCTTCTGCTAAATCCATTTGCACCCACTGTTAATTACTTTCAAGAATGTATTTAAACTATTTGTATACTTTAAAGAGCTTTGCATTTGAATTCTGCTTTTTAAAGTTTGTTATTACCATTGTGTTTGACTGTTGCACTGAATACAGATCCATTCAGATCTGACTATCTAAAACTTTCATTCTTAAATGCACTTTAATTTGTTTATTACTTGTGCTTCTCTGACATCTGTACTTATTTTCTTGTTCTTGCTACACTCCAGTGCTTTCACCATTATAGTTCTTCCTGTACTTATGGCTTTGTTTATTATTTGCAACTAAGTTAGTTTCAGCTTTTTGGACACTAAGGCAGTATTTTTTGATTTGCAGTCATGTGATAGGGAAGTCTAACAAAGTCCATTCTGAGTTGGGACTCACTGTCTGAAACCTCAGCAAGTGTTGTGGTGATGGGCTGAGAGCTATGCTTTTTGCATTGAGACTCCATGTGTCTATATAAGCTTGTTTTGTTATTTCAAAGCATCCACACTTTTGGTTACCACACTATTGCCTGAAGAGATTTTCTTCTAAATTCAACTTTAAGTACTGATTTGCACTCTGTCTAGATTTATACTAGAGTTGTTGTGCTATTTCTACATTTTTATAGTTTAGCACTCGGGTTCCATATTTAAAATTTTTTTTTTTTTTGCTGTTACCATTGCATTTCACTATTGTGCTGTATCCAGACCCACCCAGATCTGAATATCTGAAATAATAGATCTTAATTGCATTTTGAGTTGTTTATTATAAGTATACTAACTGACCTAAATCTAAGTCGGGCAAACATTGCATGGTTTCAAGACTACCTAACCAACAAGCCATGCAATGGCAACAAGATCTCTTTTCTCTTCTTCCTGTTACCATAACAGTACCTGAAGGATCAATCCTGGGTCTTCTACTCTTTTCAATAGTTACTAAAAAACTACTCACTGCAACACAGCATGCTTCTGTCATTCTGTATGCTGGTGATTCTACACTATGTGCAACATCATCTCCTCAACAACTACAAATAATACCACAATACTCTTGTTTAAAGGTGGAGACATGGCTATCTAATTCTCAACTAATCCTAAACCCTAAAAAATATAAACTTATGATATTTCAGTCTACAAGACATACTTTGTCACTCCTAACTTTCAATATTCTGCCCTTAAACAACACCATCATCTCACCTGTGGCCGACACTAAATTATTGGGAGTACTTATCAATGGTATCTTCAGATTTGATATTCATATTGCACAAACAGTAAAACAAGTACATAAAAAACTGGGCACCCTATACAAAAACAAACAATATCTCACTAAAAATACAAAAGCATCTTTCGCTCAAACAAATCTCATTTCAGCTCTGTTCTATGCCTCACTAATTCTCATCAACCGAAAGAAATCTGACATTCAGGTCACATCACTGCACAGCACTCAAGAAACTTAACTGGCTAGAACTTCCCCAGCTTCTGCTCTACAACCAACTCTCCACAGCCCAAACAATTCTAAACCACACAGATGAGATCCCTTCCCTCCAACATCTCCTACTCCCTTACTCCCCTGACCAAGATCTATGCTCAAAACATAAACCTTTATTGACTACAGTTAAAGCCAACAATTCTGCTGGTGGCTCGCTGTACTCCAACTATATAGCCAAAATCTGGAATAAACTCCCTTCTGACATAACTAATACTACTAACTTATCCCACTTTTAAAAGATACTTAAAGCACATTTATTTAAATTTTGTCTATGCTCATGCAATACCCCTGGATAAAAAACAGCTCTTTCCAAAACACTCACAAAATATTTCCTTCACTGTTTTCCTGGGTTATAAGAACTGAGTATCATTGTATGTACCTCATTCACCTAACGATTTGAACTCTTTGATATGTCATCTGAATGTAATTACTGTATGTTACTTAGTGTAGTCTATCTGTTTACACTTATGTGATCTCTCAACACTCCTCAATAATTGTGAATACTGCTATTATTATATATGTAAAAGTATAATGTTTAGTACTGCTTTGTATAGAATGAATATTGCTACTTTGCTTATAAAATAAATGTTTATAAACTTTTCAGTTACTTGGAGCTTTTCTCCCCAGGCCTTCACTGAAAAAGGACTTGTGTGCAGTTAGATTTTCCCAGTAAACAAATGTAAAATAAAATAATAAAATAAATAAAATGATTACTTGTGCTCCTCTGATATTTATACTTATTTGCTGTGTTGACTGCTCCAATCTAGTACTTTAGCTGTTCCTGTTTGTTCTTGCATTTCTGCTTGGATTATTGGTTATCACTAGACTGCTTTCAAATGTTTGGGCACCCAGAAAGCATTTTTACATTAAAAGGTCTTATAGCAGGAGATGGTAATCATGTTCCTTCTGAACTGGGATTTGCTACTAAATCCCCAAAGACTGTTGTGATTGGTTCAGGGATAGGCTGTTTATTTTGAGCCTTTCTGTGCCTTTATAAAGTTGTCATATTTCTGAAGCATCTCAGCTCACATTTAGTGATCTGTGCTGCCATATGTAGGTGCAGGCACCTAAAATTGAAATTTTCCCCTAAAACTAACCCTGAAAATTCCTTACTACTTAGTTTGGCAAATAGCTGCTAGTTTACACACTGAGAAGCCGCCATTCCTCATGTATGCTCTTAGGCAGTCTTGATAGGAATCTACACTCCTAGTATAACCAAGCTAGACTGCTGTAATCCTCACTAACCATACCATTATAGAAAACATAATAAAGATCCATAGACATGGGCTGGGAGTTCCTTGCTATCTTTGCAGCTAGCCTGGTAGATATGGATGTCCTGTGGCAATGCAGTAATTGTCTCACATAACTGACAGCCACCTAATTCTCCAAAAATATGGTGTGAGAGAGATATAGTTATACTCTGTCGCTGGACACAAGGCTCTGACATGCAAGCATTTATGATACCAAAATAGGTTGTCACTACCACACACACTATACCCACGTCAAATAGTAATGACCAGGTACATAGATCAGCATATGCTGAGTTTCATAAATGTAATCACCTGAAACTAAAAAGTCTTCCTAAGCACTGCACTGTTGTTTGATGTCCTCAGCTACGTCTATGGAATTCTACAAAAACAGCACCAAACAAGACACATATTGCCATATCCTATGGTGTCTCAATATCTAAGTTCATAAGGCATACCACCATACAACCTAACATTACAGTCATAGGAGATGCCATTGTGAGACACACGTCACCATCACCAGGCTAAGTAAGAAAAGAGTCATATACAGCTGTCTGTCAGGGGACAGGATTTGCCAAATCATGTATACACTCCAGTCATTGGATCATAAATACTAGTATGACTCTGCCACAGTCCATTTGGTCATAAATGACCTTTGAATACCACCCTGGACTATATGAACAGGCATGGTGTAGCTCCCAGATTTTGTTCTCCAGGCCTGCATGTTCCTAGCATTGAACAACATTCCATATTCTCCAAAGTTGATGCCATAATATGAAAACAAGATGATTGATTGTAATAACTGGCTTACATTGGGGTGTCACTCCAAGGGGTACAATATTTGTCAGCATGGAAGGATATGGTCAACAAACCATCCTGCTTTGCTAGGGATGGTCTACACCTGTCCCCTCTTGGCTTTTGAATATTGGATTAAACATTGTTCTTACCCACTGTGTCTTTTTTAGGTAATACCAAACTGAGAAAACATCTGACAAAGCAAAACCATCCTAGAAAATCTAAAGGTATTACTATTCAATTCCAGAGGCCTAAGCAAGAAACTCTGCTCCTTTCAACTCTCCTCACCTTGGAGAATGAAGACATTTGTGCAGTTACCAAGATGTGGATTAAAGCCACAGAAAACACCCCAACAGTGCAGGGCTACAATGCCTTCCATACATTTAGATGACCTACTGCACAGACAAGGAATAAGGGTGAAGGTGTCTTGATTTCCATCACAAACAATCATACATCAAGGCTGGTCAAACAGGATGACACACTTGAGCTTCTCCTCATCCAAATTACCATAAAGAAAGTGCCATATCATATCCTTTCAAGATATAGCTCCCCTCCTCTATCACCCTGTAAACCCACAACACATACTAAAACTTAATGGAATCACTCATCCTTCACCATAACATCATATACATGGATGACTTTAATTACTCCACTATAAAGTGAGAATCATACACAACCCCAAGCATGCAGGCCCAGATATTCCTGGAATTTGTCAACAGAAACACCCTGGACCAGATAGTTTGTTTGCTCATTAGGGTTGAGAACATACCAGATTTGGTCTTCATTAACAATGGACAATGCTGCACCCCCCAAGAAATGTCCCCTCTGGTGAGGTCAAATATTAAACCTATCTCCTTTGAAATAAAAAGAAAACCAGGGTCCCCTACAGACCTTGGAACATTTATGAACTATTCTAAGGCAAACTTTTTATTACTAATTGATTGATAACCTGGCAGCATTTCAAGCCTCCCACTCCTACAAGCCATGAAAAAACTGCTGCTTGTGGAGAATTGTTCACAGAGGCCCTGTACAATCATGTCAGCAGATGCAAAGAGACCACTGTGCCTATTAGGAATAAACACAAAACAAATGCAAAAAATAAACCAACCTGGTTGAATCCCAGCATAAATATTTTGAAGAACTAAAGGAAGAGAGTCATGGCAAATATGAGAAAGTGCAATCCCCAGCAGTATACAAAAATCACTATCAATCTAAACAACTAACTCAAAGGACAAATGAAATCTTCCAAAGCAAAACTTCATGTAAAAATAGCTTTCTAGGCTGAGGACAAAGTTAAGGCTTTCTTTAGCTATGTCCACAGCCTCAAAGGTAGTAGACAACAATGTGCAGGACAAATTGTAAACAAAGTCACTTAAACTAAACCAAAATATACAGTAAATCTATTGGTCATCAAATTCAGCTCCGGTTTTACCCCCATCCCCCAGCCTCCTGCCTGGAAATACCATTGAACACAATCCGCACCTCTCATTAGAGAGCAGATCCTTGATGAACTCTTCAAATACAAGAATACCACATAAGCAGGCCCTGATAATATCAGAGGATACCACCTAAATAGCACGAAGCATGATCAGTCAGGAGCATTGGAATCACTATTTAACCATAGCCTCTAGATAGGGTGATTCTATGTGAATGGAGAACTGTAATGGTCATCCCTCTGCATAATGTTGGGCCACCTATGGACTTCAAAAGCTACAGACCTATAAGTCTGACTAGTCTTATATACACAGCCATGGAAAGAATTATTATGAAAATGACTAACAATGAAATAGAAAATCTTTAGTCAGTGGATCCAACCCAATTTGGCTTTGTCAAGAGCATGTCATGCATGGTCAACCTGGCGGACTAGTTTTGAGAAGGTCACCAAGGCAATGGATAAAGGCAAAATGGTTCATACTGTCTACCATGATCCAACTAAGGCATTTGATACAATACCCCACTTAGGCATTTAGGACAAACTCATGGAATTAGGTATAAATCTTTATGTCACCTGATGGATAGCTGGATGACTCTCAGATAGGACCCAAAACGTTAGGATAATGAAGTTCACCTACACAAGTAGACCATTTACTATCCGAGTCCCTCAGGGGTCTGTACTTTGACCTCTCTTTTTTGAAATCTGCTTTTCTGAAGTGAAGGCTAACATCAAGGGTCTCTGGCTGACCCAAGTTTGCTGATGACTGTAAGCAAGGTGCAACCGTAGAATCTCCCCCCACAATACAAATATAATTTAAGATGGATTTACTCAGACAAATAACTGCTTTCAGAGCCATGCAAAGAAATGCATAATAGTATCCTTTGGAAAGTCTGCAACCCATGGGAACTACCTCATTAATAACACACCCTTATGAGTAGGTCCATTAGTAGGGAATTTGGGAAGCATGTAGACAGTAACCTGGGCTTCAACCATAATATGCCTATGGTAGTAAAGAAAGCATCCTGTGCTCTGCAATTTATAAGCAAGGATATGGTATCTAGGTCCAAGAATGTCATTGTTCCACTATTTGGCACTCATCAGACCAGACATTGAGTACAATGCCCCCTTTGGTATGTATCTGATTAGATGCATGCAACAACTGGAACATCCACAGACGTTCATCATAAAAAGATATACTACATAAGCAACATGTCCTACTTTGATTGCCTCAAAGCCCTATCCTTGTAGTAAGTCCACTACAGACTGTTGAGAGGTAATCAGTACCTTGCATACATAGGATCCTTGAATCCATCCCACTCTGATGAACTTTCTGCATACTTTCAAGACAAACAGCATCAAAAATAACTGATCTAAGGACTTAAACTTTGCTTGTGACATAAATAGGACATGTTGAAGGGACTGGTATGAGTCTCAGAGCATTCCCCTACTTCAGAACAGGCTTCCCTTCAATGTAAAGCAAAGTTTTTCCCTTACTCAGTTAAAGCATAATTTGGGACCAGCGGCTGGGGAATCAGAAATTAACCCCTGGTCTGGCAGATATATTGTTAATGGATGGAGATAATGTGTAAATGCTTTACTACTCAAGCCCTAGCCTAGTGACCTATATATACTCCTTAGAATAATCTGAAGGTCCCTATTCTTGTCAGGTGTGTTTGTGATGCATGGCTAACATAAAAACAATCCTTGTGGTTGTTAGTCTAGTATACTCTATGAGCCTATGGAACTACACTCACTTGACATTGTATAATATAGATAACCGGCTGCAGTTCATCCAATATGAACTTCGTGATGGCTGATTTTCAATGCTTTAATATTGAGACACTTGAATTACATATGGATGATGAGCTATAAAGCTATGTTATTTCAGGCCAGTTTTTTTCTAATAAGTTAACTGTCATCAGTTTTCGTATGCTCTTTTTTAAAGTTTTTATTTGATTTTAAATATTAAACAAAGATTCAAACACTTCAAAACAAAACAAAAAAATATTTACAAAAGTCCATAACAAGAATTTCACACACAGATATATATATATATATATATATATATATATATATATATATATATATATATATATATATACCAAACCATTAATACTTTTCTAATAAATCACTTAGGTTTTTGCCGAGGGTAGATTTATGTTTCCAGTTTTTTGGTTATAACTTTCCTAGCTATAGCTAGAATAGACCAAAGATGAGGTATTTGTGAGGCTGGTATAGAATCTGGGATTGGGGGATTAAATAATATCAAAGAATCTGTGATAATACAATTGTCGGTCCACAATGCTTGAGAAAAGTTTCTGAACTCCATCCAAAAGGAAGACAGCATTTTACATTCTATTATCATGTGAATCCAGTCAGCACCACAGACTTCACTACATCTCCAGTAGTTATTTTTTCTATTTTATATAAAGAGTTAAAAATCCTCTATGTAAAAACTTACATGCATAAATTTTCCAATAAAGTGAAGACACTGATTTTCCTGCAGACCTTAAGAATATTTTTTATTAATTTCTGAAAAAGCCTCATTATTTATTTTAGTAGAATATTTCATATAGTCAAATCAGGAATGACAAATATAATCCTATATATATTTGATAAATATGATTTATTTTTAGGTGAATTATTGTTAACATTGAAAATAAACTAAAATTTTTGGAACAGATTTCGATTGATCTAAAGAAATATTTATTCTGTCACAAATATATTACTTACATATTTGTATATTTAACCAACTATTTTTTCTATACTGTGTCTCACTAAGAGATAACCAAATGAAAGACCTTCATTTCCATCAAGAAATTGATGCCAAAAATGTAAATTACTATTTTAAAGATGTAACATTTTGCTTGAATTAAATAATTCTAAACATCCATTTGTATATGCAATAAGAAATAATAAAAACAATGGCTTTTTACCAAATAATTAGAGTTTTATATCTCTTAAAAATTTAAACAATACAAATAATAAAATGAATTATTTATTTATTTATTTTACATTTGTTGACTGGGATAGTCCGACTGGATACATGTCCATTTTCAGTGGCGACCCAGGGAGAAAAGCTTCAGACAAACATAGACAAGAGTCATATACTCAAATAATGTTACACACAGTTGCAGTCACTTTTCAAACAAGCAAGACATACAATCTCTCATAATTATGCAAGCATATAGATTAACAGTTATGACACAAGATGAGTGTTATACTCAGTAATAGGTAAGGAGCTAGTCAGGATTGGAACAAGGACAAAGACAGGGTGTCTTAAAATTTAGTTTGAGACTTTTTTGAATCGAGTTAGAGAGGGTTCTAGAGTAAGTTCTGCAGGAAGGGAGTTGCATTAATTATGCTTCCTTCATAAAAACACTAGAAAAATAAACTATTCGTTTCAAGTTCTTATGGTATCCTAGTAAGCCAAGAATGGAGAAAGAGTTATATCTATCATTCAAACAGAAATATTTTAAAACCCAATATAATTTGTTAATTCCCAACTTTATGTGATATTCTGCAACTGAATTATTGTTAGCTATTAGGATTCTATCTTGCATTGATTTCCAGCATGAAACATCTGAAGAGTCTAACCATGAAGCTATTATTTTTAGAATGACAGACAGCATATAATACATTATTGAGAAACCCAAGACCACCTTCTGCCCAACTTTTGGAATGCAAATCAAAATATATCCTTGGCTTACTAGGATAACATAAGAACTTAAGAAGAATACAGTTTGTTTTTCTAGAGTTTTTTTGGAGGAAGCATAATTGATGATTGTGTATAAAATAAGATTTTAAATAAAATTATCATTGTAATTAAAGTAAGGTGATCTTCCATTGTGAAAAAATATTTATTCCAGATAGTAGTTAATTTAGTAACTATATCTATTAAGTTTTTATAGTTTATCAATTTCATTTGGGAATTGTCCCAACTAAAATTGTTGTAACATTTTAACAATGTGGTTATTTTTTATTAATAAACAAAGTTTTTGTTTTATTATTATTAAACTTCAAATCTGAGATATTTTCAAAAATCATTCATAGAATTGATTATATGTTCTAATGAAATTTCAATATCACTACTTGTTAACAGAATCCATCCATTCATCCACAACTCTTTTCCCATTTTTTCACATGGGGTCAGGGTGTCACTTCAGCAGTGACAATCATCTAGAGCCAAGGTTTACACTGCTGGGTGGCTAGCCCTGCTGCAGTAATTCATTTGAACCACACACACACACACACACACACACACACACACACACACACACACACACACACACACACACTCGCACCTATGGGCAATTTAGAGCATCCAATCCATCTACTGCATGTCTTTGGAATGTGGGAGGAAACCAGAGCATCCAGAAGAAACCCACGTGACTGCATGGAGGACATGCAGACTCCACAGAGAAGGCAGCCCAGCCGAGAACCGAAGAACTTCTTGCTGTGAAGTGACATTGCTAACCGCTGCATCACCGCGGCCACCCTTTTAACAGAATATTATCTGCAAATAATTGAATTTTAGAGGCATAATTCCCATCTATTGTAAAGCCCTTGATATTTTTATTAGATCTTATGTAATTAGCAAATGACTCTATAACTAGTGCAAATAACAAAGAAGACAAAGGAGATTCTTGTTTTGTGCTTTTTAATATGTCAAAAGAACAAGATAAAAAGGAAACTATTTTTAATAAAAGATACAAAATTTTCATAAAGCTTTTTGATTAAATGTATAAACTCTGGGAAAAATATATTTTTTTAAAACACTGAACAAATTAGCCCAGTTCACAGAATTGAAAGCTTTATCCAAGTCCAGGCTTATTAATGAAAGTTTTTTTTTTTTTTTTTATTAGCCATATCAGTTAAGGAAAAAAGTCTAATTATATTATTTTGAACTGTCCTATTTAAAATATAAACAGTCTAATCATCATTTATTAATCGTGGGAAAGTAAGGTTTAACCTTTTTGCTAATATAGACATAAATATCTTATAATCTACATTTAAAAGTGAAATGGGGTGATAAAAAGAGAAAAATGCTGGATCCTTATCTGGTTTTAGTATGGTTGTAACAAGAGAAAATCTCCAGGAAGTGAGGAATATTTGAGATAGTCTTAACTTCTTCAAACGTTTTTAATAACATTTTTAAAATGTTATCAGCATTAATTTATATTTCTCAGGTATTACACCATCTAGACCTGGAACCTTGTTGATCTTTAGGTTCTTAATTTTGCCGTGTAATTCATTAAAGGAAAATGACTTATCAATTTTACTTCTTTGTTCTTTAGTTAACTTACAATGTATGGTTTCCTTCAAAAAACTATCCACTATACTACTATTATCTAGCCTTGACTTGGTTTTATTTTTTTTCATAATAATTTCTGAAACAATCTAATGTAGCTTTTAATTCAGTTACTTCCCCTCACTTTATAAGCAAGCTCCTTAATTTTGTTTATTCTATATTTTTTTTTGATCTAGTGGCTAATCTCTACAAATTCTTATGGATTTAATAGATATGACTGTAATTTAAATTTTTCCAAATTAATTGAAATCTCATGATGAAGTATATCCAGATATTTCTGGTTTAGATTTTTCAACTCAAGATTAGCAGAGTTATCATTAGGTTTTAGATTTAATTTAATTTGTCAATGTTAGATTGAATTAACTGGTTATCCCATTCATTTCTTTTACATATATACCAGTTCTTAATTCTACCATATAAATAAACTTTTAGTGTATCCTATAAAATAGCTTCTATCACCTTACCATTATTATTAAATTCCATAAACTGATTACATTCATTAAAAACACATTCACTAAAAACATTTATTTTAATTATATATGCTGGAAGTCTGACAATGGATCCAATATTTAGGCTTTAATGCTATAGTAAAAGTAAATGCATTGTGACCAGTTAAAGGAAATGAAACTATCAATACTTTCTCTATTTTAGAATATAAAGCATTAGATATAAAAACTTTATCAATATTAGTTTGTGTCCCAAATCTAAAGGAATAATGATTATAGTTAAGAGAACTAGTTAATCTCAAATCAAAAATATCTGTTATATTCATTGCTTTTATAAAATTATTTAAATGTTTGGCTACTGACAATATTTTTTTTATCATTGGTAGTATCCTTATTTCATAAAATACAATTAATGTTTCCAGATATCAACATTACTTCTTTTGCATACAATGTTATAATATCTGGATATTTCTTAGCAGTTTTAGCTCATATTCCAGTAATCCAATATGTGTTTTCAAAAGTGTAATTTGTTTTATTTCTACTACCACCAATCCCAGCATACCATTCTTATCAGAATAGGTATCAACTATTTTAGGTATGACTAATGATTTCTTCCAGAAAATAAGAATACCTCTTCTTTTTGATCTACAATGAGATCCCATTAGAAATGTATAATATTTTCATAACAGTCTATCTAGATCCTTGATGAATAAATTAGTTTCCTGTAAAAAAAAAAAAAAAAACTACTTCTGTTTTGTGTAGCTTTAAGTATTTATTTAAACTACCCCTCTTTAATGGACTATTTAGCCCATTAACATTTAAAGAAATACATTTGTACATTGTCATCTTTCAGAAAGTTTGATATGAGAACTAATATACAATGATTTAGCACAGTAAACTCAGATGCAGTATTGCACTAACGGTGGTGGTGCTGCGGTAGCGTTGTCACCTCATAGCAAGACGTTGTCCCATTTGATTCTCAGCTAGAGCATCTTCTGTGTGGAGGCATATGTGAATATGTGAATGGGGCATGCCTTTGTTGAAGGTTGTGTGTCAGGGCTGGTAACCCGGTACGTAAAAATCCACTACCGATCATTAGCGGACCGGAGTTCCGCTGTGGCGACCCCTAACTGGGAAAAGCCGAAAGACACAAACAAACAAACAAACTTAGATGCAGTATTAATGCATCTTGCTATGGACAAAACAGTACTATTAACTCTATATACATTATACTAAAAACATTTGCATCCTCTAACATGGAATAACAGATTCCTGGTTTTAAGAAATTATCATACAAACCACTCCCTAACAACTTCATTCCACGGCCTATTTTCATTCTATTGCTACTACTTGTTTGTAATGAATAATTAACATGCTAAAAATAAATAAAGCACCCTCGTAGCTGTAAGTCTTACCCCCCCTTCCAATACTAGCTGAAAACTTCAGATCACTGAATACAAGTGGATTGTGAGGCTTATTGCGGACAAATTTCCTGGTCTTAATGCTGGTGTAAGTATTAAACCTATTTTAAAAGACAAATTAATGAAGTTATCATTATCGGGCTTGACATGGTGTTATAAATAAATATATTTTAAGCACATTTTATAGATTTGTTTTGTAGAATTTCTGGTAGTTTGCATGTTTTATATGTTCATTCAGCTTTAAGAGCTTAATCATGCAAGTTTGAATGCTTAATTGATATCTGATTGTAATTGGTTATGTCACTTATTTTAGATATAAAATAGATTGAATTGATTTTTTCTTGCATCACACTGAAGAAGGCTTTTACCTGACAGCTTTGTGGATTTATGTGGATTATCATGAATTCTTGTTATTAGATATGTTTACTTATTCATCTGGTGTCATTAGTCTGGCTTTGTTTTATTAAATATTTCTTATTGTGTTGCTGTTGACTACTTTTGTATGGTCTCTGGTCCATTCGTACAGTGCAATGAAACACTAATGTACCAAGAATACACTCTATACCAAAAAAAAAAAATCCTATACATAAAATAAAAGCAAACCAGATGAAAACTATTTGCTATAAAATTCTAATCTCCAGCAATGGTAATTAAATACTAGCTAAAGAGATGACGTATGACATCTTTGCCTACACATGTATACTGCTAAATTGTATGTTTATATATACATTAGTAAGAGCCATGGTTTCCTAGTACCATTCCTTTTCAAACCATGCTGTTGTTAATCAAGTTTTGATTTATTTATCCCCACAAGAACACTATTAAATGATATTATAATTTTAATAACTGAAATTTGAAAGCAAATTCCCCTTTATTAACCCAAATTCATCCACAAATCTATGCATTAATCAACTAGAAATGCAGCCAGTAACTATCCATACCCATACATTCCAAAACATGTTACTTCATTCAAAGGAAATCATTCAAATTACCTTAACATGTATAGCCATTATGTTATGTTACTTTTTATTAAATAAGATATGCTGTATTATTGAAATAATTAAATATAAAGTTATATGCTTTAAAACTAAACGTAGCCTAATTTATTAAAACAATTGTTCCCTCTAAAGGAAACTTGGATATATTACAATATAAACTAACTAATATTTAATATTAATAAGAATGACATGCAAATAAATTAAAAGTTTACCTTATGGTGGGTGTCTTTTCTAGAGAAAATTCAAAACATATTTTGTTGACCAGAATAAACATTAACAACAAATACAATTTTAATTTGTCTCTCAACTTTATAGTTCTTCTCTTTTACAGTCCAGTCACTAATTGTAGCTTGTTGTTTTAAAGATGAACTCCAGTCCAGTTCTTTTGTAGAGTTAAGCAGATTATTCTGTTGAACAAAATATTCTGCATCTTCCAAGGATTCAAATGTCTGTGTTCCATCTGGTAAAAATAATCGTAATTTTGAAGAATATATCAGGTGTGTTTTTATTCCAGATTTCTTTAAGCTCTGAAAAAGGGGAATACCTGATTTCCTTTAACGAAATTACTAAGGAGGAATAGTCATTGTCAAATCTAATAACTGTATCTAATATTTTTATGTGTGATGCAGACCAAGCTGCTCTTAAAATTAAGTTTTTGTCCTGGCTGGAGATAAATCTAACTATTATTTTCTTGGATTAGAAGGTTTCTTACTTGAAGCTACTGTAGATAAATATCTATGTGCCCTATCTATGCCAAAAGACAGGGCTTCAGGCAGGTTTAATATTTTTGGAATCCAAAAAGTTAAAAAACTCACCATGTTGTCTCCTTCTTGCTTCTCAGGAACACCAAGGATCTGGATATTGTTTCTTCTCTCCCTATTTTCTAAATCATCTGTTTTTACAAGAATGTATTATTCTGTTTAAGAATAAATTCAATGTTGCTTTTTCATCCTGTCACTCTCCCTCAAATGTTATTAATTCAATCTTCCATAACAGAAATTAGAAGTTTTTGCTGTGTGACAACTTCATTAATTAGTTCAAACTGTTTTTTTTCAGTCATCTTTAATTATATCTACTTTGGAAACACGTTTATCCTTTTTCAAGAACAAGTCCTGAATTTTACTAAGAATAGTCTATAATTCCTTCTTCACAGAGATTTCTTGAGATGCTGCTTTAGAGTAATTCATGTTTCATATAGTTACTTTAATTTGTATTTTTGACAGGAAAAAAAAATGAAAATAAAACACACACACACACACACACACACACACACACACACATGCACACACGCACACAAATATATCACCAAACAATCCCAAATGGCTTTCTTTGCCATATTTAACTTTTTTATATATTATTTAATGAATTTGATATTTAAATCCAATTCTGTCAAGTTTAACAGATGCAGAGCAAAATCTTATGCTGTTACCTGCTTACCATCTTTGCCACACCCCCCACTATGATCTTTTCAAATATTTTATTTATTTATTTTATTTTATTTTATTTTACATTTGTTAACCGGGATGGTCCGACTGGACAAGGTCCATTTACAGCAGAGGCCCGGGGAGAAAAGCTCCACTTAATTAATACAACAGACAATGATAATAATACATAATGTAAAGTAAAGACTTTGTTATTGAGCAGTATTTTGTGCATAATAGAACAGTACGCAAAGAAATATCATATCAGCAATATATACAAGTGAACATTAAGATATCATCAAAATATACAGACAGAGACCACAACAACATTTCCAAATGTCAAGGAATACCATTTATTACTTCCATTTTTACTGAGGGTCTTATAATTGGAGAGAAGAATGAAAGATGGTAGTAGCATACGCTAGGATTAAGTAACACATGGACATAGCCAACAGCTAATAAGATGAGCCTTAAGGAAGTTTTTGAATTGTTTGGTATTAGGTGCAGAAGTCACCGAGGGAGTGAGATTACTCCAACTTTTTGCTATACTGTGAGAAAATAAAGCTTTACCTGCTGTGTTGTTGGCTGTGGAGATAGAGAGGAGTGATTTGTTGGCAGAGTGGAGTGGTCGATTTGGAATGCAGTTAGTCAGTAGTTCCCTAAGGGCTGGAATTTTTTCAGGATATTTTAGGTTGTTATAAGCTATGACTAGTTGGTGGTAGGTTAATAACTGTGGGAACTCAAGCCACTGAAGTTGCCTAAGAGGTATACAATGGTGTGTTCTAAAAAGGGAATTTTTTGAAAACTTGGCAATTTTGTTATAACACGACTCAAGTTTCTCCAGGTCAGATTTTCTTACATAGGTGAGAATAGATGCTGCATACATGAGTGTGGAAAGAAGGTGGGTTTGAGCTAGGGTGACCCAAGCTTGATCTGATAGAGAGTCTTTTTGACTGTATAGGGACCCCATTTTTTGTGTACCTTTTTAATAGTTTGAGAGATATGGATGTCAAAGTGTAGGTTGTTATCTACTTCGACACCAAGCAGCTTGGTGTGGAGAGAGGGTGAAATGACAGTTCTATTATTGGAGGAGATAGAGAAGGAGAGTGGAGAGTGGAGTGGCTTTTGATTTGTTTGGGGTAAATAGAAATAGTTTTGTTTTGTTGGGATTTAAGATAAGTTGAATATCTGTAATCCACCTTTCTACTGAGGTAAAAGATTCCTGGGCGAGATGTTGTAGGGTGGTGAGATTTGGGGCAGAGCAGATCAAGGTGGAATTGTCTGCATACTGTATGAGTGAAGCCTGTAGGGTAGAGGTATGTAGATTATTGGTGAAGGTAGAAAAGTGGAGTGGACCAAGTATGCAACCTTGAGCTACACCAATACTAGTTGGCAGTAAAGATGATATAACTCCTTGTCACTGGACAGCTTGTTGTCAGTCTGATAGTTTTTTAAACCATGCAAAAGTGTTAGGGCAAAGGATAGAGAGGTAAGAGTATCTATTAGAATGGAGTGGGAAACCATGTCAAATGCTTTGGAGAGGTCCAGGAATATAGCAGATACACATCTGTTATTTCTATGTTGGTTAACCAGGTTTGTGAAAGAGAGAAGGGATGGAGCTGTGCGGTGGCGTGGGTGGAAACCATGTTGTCTAGAGGAGAAGAGGTTGTTAGAGTCTAAGAAATGCATGACCTGAGAGTGTATGCATTTCTCAAGTATCTTTGATAAAGGAGACAGAATGGCTATGGGGTGATAGTTAGAGAAATCATAGGAATTCCCACTCTTATGAAGGGAATAATGTAAGAGATTTTCCATAGTTGAGGGATGTGGGATTCCTGTATGGAGCGGTTGATTAAGATTGAGACTGGGTATGATAGATAGTCGGCAGCCATTTTTAAGAAATTAGCAGGTATACCATCTGCTGCAAGAGTAGTGGGTTTAAGTTTTAAGAGGTATTTTTTATTGTTGAGGTTGGAACAGGAGAGAATGCAAAGGGAGGTGAGTTGTTAGGAGTTGTTGTTATGGATGAGTAGCTATTTTTGGAATGTTGAGTTGATAGTGATTTAATGGATTCAATAAAGTGGTGATTAAATTGGGAGGCTATATCGCTATCTGTTTTTGTAGAGGTGGAAGTGGGAGCTGGTGTGGAGGTTTTACCAGGTTTTAGTACGGAGTTTATTGCATGCCAGAACATTTGGGGGTTATTGGAGTGTTTATTTTGTATATCTAGAAAGTAGTTCTTTTATCAAGCTTTGTTTGTTTTTTGACCTGATTCCTAAGGTATTGATAGTTTTGTTTGGATAGACTAGGGTTATCTTTCTTCCAGGCTTTCCATGCCTTGTCTCTGGTTTTTAATAGGGCTCTAGTGGATTTAGTAAGCCAAGGAGCATAGTGTTGCTTAGCTCTAATTTTTCTTACTGGGGCAACTGAATCAAGGATGGTAATAAGAGTACTATTAAAATAGTCCACTGCTTGGTCTAGTCAAGGCTGTGTAGTGGTTCCCAGTTACATTTTTTAAATATAGTGTTGAGTTCTAAATGGTTAACATTGCAATAGTTTCTGACTTGTCTATAGACTGTAGGTTTGGGTAAGTTAGTACATTTTCGTAGGAGGAAAGTAGTGAGATGGTCACTAAGTCCATCAGGTAGACTACCTACTTGGTAATTATGTTCAGGGTAATTTACTAATGTCCAGTCTAGTGTACATTCCTTATGGGATTTTTTTGTCTACTCTAGTTGGTTCTTGAATGAATTGAAAAAATCCGTACAGGTCGATGTGGTTAGTGGGGTTTTTAGAGTTACAGGCTAGCCAGTCAATGTTTAGGTCACCTAATAAAATAGTTTCCTGTGGGAGATTATCTTTTGGCCATTGTAGAATCTCCTCAGTTATTGGAGCGTTATTACCTGGAGGGATATATGCACAGAGGATACTGATGCTCTTTTTCTTATTTAACAGTAGGGCAGAGCCTACAATCTCAGCAGTATTAAATTTAGGTAGAGGAGTTAGTAGAGGCTGGAGGGAAATTGTATTTTTTTAGACAATTACATGCCCCCACCCTTCTTTCCTGTTCTATCTAGCCATAGGATATTATATCCTGGAGGGAGAAAAACTATTTTCAGATAACATCTGTTGAGCCTGTAAAAACTCATATCAGTATGATACCACCCCCTTAAAGAAACAACTAATGGACTTTTTGTAACTTCTGGTGCAAAGCATAGGACAGGCTAGTCTAAAATGATGTTGATGAAATATGGAACATGTTTGCTCCTATTCTTTTACTAAAAGTTCCAGATACCCTTCTGAGCTTTGCATTCTGATTATAAACTGTATATGACTCATTGAATCATATATTTTATAATTATTGAACACCTATAATCAAGTGTCACCTTATTAATGGACTGAATAATTAATTGTTTCTCAAGATTTTTCAAACACATTCACTTAAAAATGGCAACAATGTCACATTCATTTGATGTTATTCTGTTATGTGACTGAAAGTGGCAATATATGTTGTCATACATATCACTCCAGTATAGGTGAAAAGGCTTTTTTATTGTCATATGCTTTAATAGCTAGGGATTTCCATATAACGATGTTGTTAGGTTTATGATTTGGATAATTATTTGATTACCTTATTAAGTATAATCTTCATTACTAAGAAAGGACATCCTTAATATTATTTTGAGTGGTATTTCTTTCTAGTATAGTTCTTAGCAATACATTTATTCCACCAAATTAGTTTATTCCTAGCTGACATCCTTCAGAAAACTGAGTGAATGCTGACATCAATTACACATTTTATGCAGTCATGGAATTACATCCTGAATGGATTTATTAGTTTTGAATTAAATTGCTTTTGAAAGTCTACAACACCTTATAATCATTAGATAGATAGATAGATAGATAGATAGATAGATAGATAGATAGATAGATAGATAGATAGAGGTGCATGGATATGTACCATAAAATGGCTACCTTAGGTACGATGTTTTGATGGTCTAAATTTCTAAGGTCATGAATAACTGAATAGTTTTGTTCCCTTATCTCTGGTTAGTTAAAAAAAAACATCTATAAAAGTGTTGCCTCTAGTATAGTTGGTGCCAGTCTGTGTATATTTCCAAGTAAAAATGGTCCATCAAATATACTAGGAGACTAATTTTAAAGAAAAGTTGGGGAGAATTTAAGTCTCTTGTAAGAATAATGCTTACCTTCTATGGCATTAATTCACAGAGACATGCTCCTGGGTCAAACTGGGCCTCTAATACATCACCAGTATGTTGCAGGTACACTTTTCACATGCCTAGCATCTCATAGACATCAAAGTGACAGGAATCTTAAAATGAAAATGATTTTTCATATAAGACAAGTATCTCCACCTGACTTCCTAAAACGATGATAGCTGTGATAACCCAGTTATGTCATAAGGGGGGCTCTCTGGACCAAACCAGGTACATGTAATAATTATTATATTGGTCTTGATAATTTTTATAACAATTTTTGACTTCATTCATTTTACTTGAGATATTCCTGGCATTAAATGTCGGTGGTAGTAACTGCCTGACTATGGACTATGAAAGCAATAGCAGAGGAAAGCTTGCAACAGTTCTTTCATTAAATACCATTACCTAAATTAATGACAAACTCACCAGACGTTATTAGGAATTGGTGGTAGGTTGCTTTTAGATGTAACATTTAAATTTTCACAAATAGGTTGCCTATGAAGAAGGATTATTTTGATTATTCTAAGTGCTAAATTCTGAGTTCTGATAGCTTGGTCTTTTAAAATTCCTAGAATTCAACATAGCTTTTTCCTCACTGAAATCCATTCCAAAACATTGGGAACAACTTTGTTTAATAGAACTGACTTATGTTGACAGGGGCCTCACCTTTACTGAGACTAATCCTGCCATGGCACTCTACATCTTTTGTAGGATGCTGTTACCTGATTAGGAGAGGTTTTTGTTTCGCAAAGAAGTTAGTTGCCACAGTCTGAATCCTCCCATTATTAAACTATTTAAAAAATGGGACCTAACCTGGACTTATTGAAAAGAGGACCAGAACAGTCCATCTATCCATCAAAAAAACTAGGACCTTAGACATATGTGCTGAATCATCACTAAACAGCAAACAACCTTTCTATGCAACTCCAATAGATATACATTATGTATTTATTTTTGCGCCTTACTTCATGCCTGTCAGCCAACTGATTTCAAGTTGCAATTTTTCCAGTTCATTACCTGAATAAACAAGAGTTTATTATAGCAAGGTTATCAACCAGGTGAGGAGGATTTTTGTGTTATGCACCTAATTGCCTTAGCAGGACCATAATTTCCATTTCCATAAATGACGTAACTTCTACGAAGACTCAGCATTCCCTTTCATGCCAGTCACACTTTGTGATATCTGCAATTCAAAAGAGATTCTAGAACAGAGTAGGCATCTCAGGAATGCATGATTTATCAATGCCTATGAAAGATGTGAGCAGGTATTACATCTTCACTCCTCTCCCTTATGTGATCAGCTCATCTATTGCCTGAGACAAGGAGTAAAACTTGAACAGTGGGTCACAGTCAGGGCTTTTTTTTTTTATGCCATGGAACTGTCATAATTCAGCCAAAGCTATAGTGGAGGACTTTAATGCATTTCTTGTTGATATTTGTTCACGAAATAACTGCAGACATGTCTTTGATTCTTTGATGATCAGTGGCATTAAATTCAACAAATCTGACTCTGCCTTCTATCCTCTGCTGGGAAAGTGACCTACCGTTGGAAGAACAGCAACAGCTCCTCCACTATTTGAATTCAGTGGTGATGCTCCTCCCATTTCTCTTTTCCACTGTTCACTACATCAGAGCCAACTTTAGGTGAAATGGAGAAAGAAGTGAGACTCCCCCCACAGTTATACTTGAACTCCATGGCTCCCCTTCCAAAACCCATCCATTCTAAATAATCATAAACATCTCTGTAACTCACAACGACCTGGGTAAAGTTTAGAAATAACTTTTATTAAACATTAAGCATTTTCATTCCAAACAATTTCTTTAATGGAACTTCATCAGAACAGTTTGAAATATACTACAATACTTTTAAATACACTTTCCTCATGCAAGTTACAGTGATTATCCAATTAAATTTAATTTATGAACATGTGCAGGGCATTAAGAAAAAAAACACTAATGCCTTAAGTAAGCACATACAAAATAACGTGGGGCACACAGTTATTGAACAATTGTATCTAGGTGCTACGGTTTCTATTATGAAAGAATACTTGGATAAAAGGGAGTTAATATGGCAACTACAACTGAATGCCTTGAGTCATCCTGGGCTCTATGACTCATGCTTCATAACATCTATTTTAAAAATTAGGCATTACTATGGTTAGGTGTTATGCTGCAATAAAGTCAAATTGATGTTTATACTGGTTTTATAAAATGTTTTACGATGCAAGTTTTTGGGGTTTTAGTTGTTAGTGTGCAATTAATTATTTAATTGATTAATTGTTTGAGCATTGTAACTTGTTTGAGGAAAGTGTATTTAAAAGTATTGTAGTATTGTTTGAACTCTCCTGATGAAGTTCTGTTAAAGAAATTGTTTGGAATGAAAGCACTTAAGATTTAGTAAAAGTTATTTTTAAAGTTTACCCTGGTCCTTGTGATTTACGCAGGTGTTCATGGTTATCTAGTCCACAATTTGTCCTTGTTTTTACCCATCCATTCTAACCCTTTACCAATGCCCCTATCTTCCTATTCTGACCTTCCACAAAAGAAAAAAAAACACTTCTTTCTTTTCACATTTTATGTAGTTCTTCAGCTTTTCCCTTCATCCTCTTAAATAGCCCTATCTGGCTATGACTGCACTGTAATGGTGAAGAGAATAATTTGGTTATGCTGGAGGACTAAGGCAATTATGTCCTAGATGCGATAGGTTCCAGATGCTATGGTGTATATTTTCGAGATTTTTTTCCACCTCTTCAATCCATTGATTGCCAGAACAAATGACTAAGTAAATAAGCACAGTCTTATTTTCTTTCAAAGCAAATCTAGGTTGTGCTCAATGTTTAATGATCACTTCTGACAAGATAGTATTCCAGGTCTTAAACTTGATTGTAAAAGTTAGAATAAACACAGTAAATATTAATTTTGTAATATTTTACAAACAACTTACAATATTTCAGTAACCACTCAAGCTACACACATACTATCAGCAACATTTTTTCTCCCATCTGTAAATTGTCATATGAGGCTAAGCAACAAATTCTGTGTTACTTGGTTGTTGAGATAGTTAGAAAAATATAAACAATATTATCTAATACTACATGAATAACAATTATTAAGCAACACTAGTCACAAGTCAAATATCAATGACATTGTGTTGCATGCCTGCTAAGCTTTAAAATGAATATCTTGTATGTGGCATGTTTTTGAAATTATTTATGCAAGTATGAACAGTCTACATTAAATGTGTAGAGGCATCAGTAGGTTGTAAATGAAGATGCACCTGGAGATATCAATAGGATGTAATGAGTTAAGATTAAGGAAACTTAACTAAATAAGCATGTGCCCATGCCATTATATGAATATTCCATAAGATCATGAGCCATTTGACAAAATGCCAATCAGCTAATATGAGGAAGTACTGGCTGAAAGATGGGCTGAAGGATGGCTTGATGTAATTGAACTTAGAAATCAGCTGGAGAAAGAACTCCACAGGCAGTCTAGATACCCAGTTTGTGTTAGAACAGGCAATGGTTTAATATTCTTGTGACTAGATTGTTAAGAGAAATAGAGGAAGTCAGTCTAGAAGTAGACAACAGTCAGAAAAGATATGTCAAGCAATTTATAAAGATCATATGCATCATCCAATATTTGTATTACTGTTCAGAACTATGCATCTACATGAGCTGGAATGATTATGTTGAAAATTATGAATATATGCCTCATTTTGAATCTCAGGTTCTTAAGTGTCCCTGCGTAGAGAGACAATTTGTACAGCTGTATCAATAATGTTATTTATTAAACATTTAACACTTATCTGCAGAATTATATTAATCACCTTAGGTAGTGTGTTGGCAACCTCAACCATGCATTTTGTAGGTAATTGATGCTGTGGTGAGTTTATCCTTACATGATTATATTTATCAGTTACAAATGTGACTGTAATTACATATCTGAGATCTCTCTCTATCTCCCTTCTCTTTACATATTCGACTAAAGTTCTACATCTAATGGAGAAATCCAGTAAACAAGATAATCTTTCACTAATGGCAGCATAAATGTTTTCACCTTATTTATAACATGTAAAAAAATGTATTTTATTATCTGAATATTTTAATTTGTTGCTGGCATCTGCTGTGTAAACAGTGTATAGAGTTACATTATATTAATAATTTGTATACAAATGTTAAGCAATCAATTGTAATAATTATGCTACGAATAAATCACAGTATGCACCACAGATTTATAAATATGTAAAATGTTTATTGTTTTGTCACCAGCAAACTAGTAAATTTGACCAAAACTGTACTCCAAAATGGAAAAAGCTTTAACGAAAGTCCATGGAAAAACCATAAACCAAAGTCGAGTAACAATAAATATTTTAGTAAAACTGTAGCAAAACAAGCAAACAAGCAGTGAACATACAAATAATATCCAAGGAAACTAAGCACTTTCACCTGTACAAAAACAGACTTTATCAGAGTTAACTAATACTGTGTTTCACACGCCTTTAAATACATAATACATCATGCACACACCTATAGAATCTTCCAATCAAAACCTATAATACTTCACATTGTCAAAAGGTGAAAACTAGGTTACCTTTATACATAACTAAACCCTAACTCTCAAAATACTTTATTTTACTTTAAATGTGTTTAAACCTGTAATTCTATATGGTTTATATATTCAAAATAATCAATATTTAAAAGACTTTGTTGAAAATCTTAAAATCAATGGTTGAAAAATGGTTAAAAAATAAAATAAAATAAAATAGTAATAAAAAAAATTAAATATAAAAAATGTTTTTTATATACAAAAAAACACTTATATAATCAATAAACAATACATACTTAATTAAATAATAACCTCACATGATTAATTTTTAACTAAGTGAAATATAAAATTAAATACAATAAGATTTCATTTTCAGTATACTAGATATAGATATGAGGTCATTAATTCCGGGAGGTTTCATAGCGTCAAGTCGAAGTTGCCACATACATTCCTTGACTTCTAACAACATTTTAAAATCACCACCCCTATCACTCTGTGAAACCCTATCTATAACAAAAATATAAATTTATTGAAATTGGGGCAATTCTGACTATGCAAATATAAAGCATTGGAAGTTTTCCTGTTTTTGATATCCCTAATGTGCTCATTTATTCTTAATCTTAGTTTCCTAATATTTTTTCCTATATAAAATGTTGGGCAACTTAAACAGGTAGCTATGTAAATCACCATCTTTGTATTGCCGTTTACATAACCTGGACATTTTATTGTTTTGTTGAAGTTGTGGACAGCCACATATGGTCCATTGTTAATAAATTTGCAGGCTGAACAAGCACCACATTTACTCATTTTCGAGTTACCATACACCTCCGATTTGTTACAAGCTTGACTTGTATGAAATAAATACCAACTAGGAGATGGCCTAGTGCAGAACCCTGTGGTACGCTGATGTTGACTGGTCTTTTGCTATAGCTGGATTCACCCACTTTGACAGTATGTGTCCTGGCAGTGAGGATTTGGCTACCCACCTGGTTGACATAGGGGTATATGTTGGGTTGGAGGAGTTTCTCTATAATACCTGAGGGGGTAATTGTGTCAAATGACTTGACCAGGTCAAGGTATGTGGTATGCACAGTCTTTCCCTCTTTCTTGGCCTTGGTGATCTTCTCAAACAGATCAGACAGATTTAACTGATTTGATCTACCCTTAATAAATCTGAACTGGGTTGGGTCCAGAGTCTGAAGATTACATGTGCCCCTGTTGGTAAGGTCCATGATGATTCTTTCCATGACCTTACAGATTAAGCTATAAAAGCTTATGTGCCTAGAATTCCCTGGGTCAGTTGATAGTCGTCTCTTTGTGCCGAGGGATGGCTGTTGCTGTCCTTCATTCTGCTAGAGCATTGCCTGTCTGGAGGCTGTGGTTAAATACGGATCTATATGGATCTATTAGGTCATGTTTTAGGTTATTTAAAATGCACCCTGGGATGTTGTCAAGGCCCATTGATGCTGTGTTTTTTATTCCTAGAGAGTGCAGAAATTACCTGCTTTCTTGAAATAATAGGCTGAGAAATGGTGGCAGGTATACTTTGGGTGACAACTGGTGGGAACAGTGGGTGACTTTGATCCAAATCTGACAGCTAGCTGGTTTGCTATCTCCTCCAATTGATTATGGGTGATGACATTCACAACCAGCTCTGTGCATAGCTGGGTATTCCCCTTTTATGTTTTGAATGTAGTTAAAAATATATATATTTTTTATTTTCCTTTGCTAGGGAGGCTATTTTTACTTCATAATTTATTTCTGAGGACTTGAGAAGCTCTCTGATTTATTTATTTAGAGTAGGCGGGGATTTCTTCTTCTGCTGAGCCTGCTTCCACTTATTTTTGGAGATTATTTCTTTCTTCTGTTGTATAGCCTGTATATACAGGGGTCCACCAGGGTAGCTTGTTTTTCCAGCAAGACCTGGGTTTAATCAGGTCCAGTCCTACTGATTCTATATGACTGCTTAAGTGGCAATACAGGGAATTGGTGTACACATCTGCATAGTGTTTTGTGTTTTCTGGGTTCAGGTGAGCTTTGAAATTTCTTAGTAGGATAATTTGTCTTGGAAAAATTCAAAGTTCTTTAGTGTTTTTGAGCTTGATGGGGTATCTCACTTTATATTTATTTCACGGGAAATTGTTTTCTGGTCTGATCTTATCAAGGAGCACATTAAACAGAGGGAGGTACAACACTCCCCCAAGTTAGTGAGTACTATGCCCAGGAAATTTGAGCCCCTAATGAGTGTGCTGTGTGCTGACCGGCTGTTCCAAAGCATTTGCACTGAAAACGTCCAATAATTTTTGAGCCTGCATGTTAGTGATCATGTATGTTCATCATCCAACGATAAGATAGTAAAAATAACCCATGAGTAAGGTACTGGGCTGCATGGTGAGTACCTCTATTAGGTCCAGGTATGTGGCATGTTTTTTCTGGTTCATGGGCAGGGAACTATAGCTAGAGATGATGTGGTAGGGGATTTTGCCTATGGACATGGAGTAACTTGAGGGAGTTGTACTGTTTTACCAGACTTGAGGTGTACTTATCCTTTATGAAGATGGATGCACCTCCACTTTGGCACTTTCTTGGTCAGTTGGTTTTCTGACCATATGGAAGCCATTGTAGCCTTGCACATCTGGGGTGATTTCTATGACTTTGAATCATGTCTCAGTGACTGCACAGATGTGGGCATTTTCCAATGTGAGGAGTGCTAGCAGGGAGAGCAGTTTCTTGTTTAGACTCCTAGTAGTGAGCAGCAGTACCTTGAGGTTATCAAGAGAAAATGTTGTTATGTTGGGAGGTTGGTTACTCTAACACTGCATAAAATGTCACTACAGGAGTGGCTAAAGCCTTTGCCAGTATCCAAAGGCCTAGATGAGATAGGTGCAGACCATCTTATGTGGCCTGGGAATCACATC
The DNA here is from genome assembly GCF_019279795.1 of Protopterus annectens. Taxonomy (NCBI): domain Eukaryota; kingdom Metazoa; phylum Chordata; order Ceratodontiformes; family Protopteridae; genus Protopterus; species Protopterus annectens. The sequence continues at coordinate 1,071,679,074 of NC_056731.1, forward strand.
TTCCAGGCTGACAAATATTGGATCCTTATAGACTGACAACAAAAGTTTAAGCCAGTTCTTAAAGTTAATACTTTTTTGTTTGTATTGTTGCACCATCCTTGGTGAAGGTAGAATGCTATTCAAGGCTAGGCTCATACCTGCCTGTGACATATAATGTGAGAGCTCAATCATGTCTCCCTTCATATAGTTCAGGGAAGTATGTCTCAGGTCACTCACACCCATGTGGACTATGACAGAGTCATACTGGTACTTGTGGAGGAGTGACTTGAGTTTTTGTGTGATCTGACAGATTCTGGCACCTGACAGGCAGCTAAACATAACCTTCTCCTTATCCAGCCTGGCGAGTTGAAGATCCATGTGTCTCACTATGGAGTCTTCTATGGCCAGTATGTTAAGTTTTGTGGTGTTTTGCTTTATTGGCATGTTTGTTAGGATACCAGTGTGTGCATCATTATGTGTTGTTGTTGTTGTTTACTTTGTTGCATGGATATGTAGTTTCTGAAGACCAAGTTTGGGAGGACTCTGAGTTTTTGATGTTACTAGTGAACATCCGCATATGGGGGTTTATGTGTCAAATTCTTATTTAGTGTGGGAAGTGATGTGTGTGTCCACAACCTGTTTGGCATTTGATTTATCTGTATGTGAGTCTTGCCTCATTTTTCATAGTACAAATACATACATGAGACCATTGCTGCATTGCCTCAGAAAGCCCATGTCCATCAGGCTGACTATAAAGATGGTAGAAAACTGCCCATCCATGATATCATATCAGGTTCTTACCATGGGTTTTATCTGAGAAACTAGTGGGTTACTTAGACTGGACTGTGCTGGTAGCACAGAGACTATGAGTGGGAACTATACTTTGAGTAGTCTAAGGTTAACCAGCAAACTGATAGCTGCTCAGTGTGAAATTAGTTGTTCCTAGAGCTGCAGGGCTCTCTGTATGGCTTCAGTGATAGTTATTCTAGGGAAATTTTATCTTCAAGGCGTTTGCAGCTATACAGGGCAGTGCTAAGCACTGCTGCATGGAGAGCAGCTTTGCACAAACACAAGGCTTATATATAATCAAAAAGGAACAGGTTTTATGATAACTACCAATCAGGAAAATACAAAGTAAGCCTTCCACCAGCAATTCCCAACTTGACCAGGTTTAGGTCAGCACACTTCTGCAACAAGGGTGCAGCAAAAAAAATGTTCTTAGTGTAAAATAGCTAGTTTGGAGTTCGAGTATAAGAAGACCACATAATCTAGCTGCAGCAGTTCTGATTATCTGATACAATGCAATAAGTATTTAAATCAAAATGTACTTTTTTCTCAATTGCTTTTAATGAAAATTTTAACAACAAAATATTAATATGCAATAATAAAAATATTATAAAACAAATATACATATCTATGTAAAGTGCAGAAATTACCACAGTAACTAATAAAATGCAATTGCAGTTATCAACAGAAGTGTAAAATAATACTTATTTTCATCTTTATAGCAGAAGATTGCCTTAGCTGTAATCAGATTCACTGGAACTCACTGGCATAGTCACCAAATGATGAGCAGCTCTAAGGAATTTAGCCAAAAGCAAAGTATTTTAAAGTGGTTATTATTCTTGATTTATTATTCTTAACTGAAGCTGCTTTTAATAAGGGAAGGACACACTTGTGTTGAAGAAAATAGATTCCCTTGAATATGGCAGATGTGATGGCAGTGGTCAGAAAGACAGAGTTCTTTTTAATCACAAAGCAGGGGGTAGATAATTTTTCTTTTGATTTTTTTAACTCATTACAGCCGAGTGTACATCCAGGCATTTCTGCAGTTACCTCCTACTGTGCCTCTAGGTATGCAAATTTTTATAGGTGAATACTCCCCTGAAGGGCCATTTTATGCCCAGCCAATAGCTCAAAGTTAGAATCAAACCCAGTACCTTGTTTCTATTATGTGAAAATCTTAACCATTGCATCAAACCATTTGCATTAATAATTCCAAAGCCATGCTACATACAGGGTATCAGAATATTTTATCTTGAAGCAAATTTGATGGTGAATGAGATTTGGGAGAAACTAATTTGTCCAGGACCATCTTAAAAGGTTAGTATAAGTGTAATGAGGGTGGGAGTGAGGAGTAGGGGTGGATAGTAGGGTTAACTGTAGTGATATGGGTTGTTGGTGGTAATAGGTTAACAGTGTGGGGACTCAGAGGAAGTGAGGCAGATTTAGGGAGGGGTTTAGATATTATATTAGTGTAGTGGGGGAAGTAGGGTCACATTTTGGTATGAGTTTCCAACCCTCTCTCCCTCCCTCTCTCCCTCCCTCTTTTTTTACTCGTTTATTTGATTGGGTTATCAAGTGCTTATGGGGTGGAGAAGGGCAGAGAAAAGGGATGGGATTGTCCTCTTCTTTCCCTGTCTTGGTGATGGTGTTGATGTTACTGAATTTTTGGGATCAAGTGAGCTGCAGGATGTTGCTTGATAAGAATAAGCAAGTGGAATATGGATGCTGTTTATTCAGACAAGGTGAGTGGGTACTCTGCCCTGATTGATGCTAAAAAGAGTGTCATGTTTCATTATTGTGTTGCAGTTCTTGAATAAAGTTATTGGCTTCTGTTAGAATTTAATAAAGGTCGTCAAATGTCTATTGGTGTCAGTGTGTATTATTAAAGGGGTCTGGGACAAACACAATTGTATTGATATTTGACCACTGTCAATGATTATTTGTTACAACTGTAAGGTGATGACTTCATTATTTTCAAGACTCAAGCCTCACCCACTGGGAGTTAAAGGTACACACTCAAAAGAACTGCACTGGAGGGAATGAGTTAATGTGGAGTTGAAGTTTCAGGGATTAGTGAAACCTGATACCTAGATATTTGCCTGATGTAGTTTATCCAACAGTTACATTGATAAGTGAAAAAGTCTTTGTGGATTCAGTTAAGATTGCACTTGGTTATAAATAATATGGCCTTAATTATAGTTGAGTTTAATGGAAGACTGCTATTATAGACACATTGTGATAAAGTATGGGTTTGTTTTCAAGTTGTCCTTGTTTGATTAAATGTAAGGGACTTGATCGAAATATGACCATGTTGTCTGAACATATTACAAGTAATAGCTGAGGGATGCCATTAGGTAGTTTGTTAATAAGGATGGAACAATGAAAGGGGTCAAGGACAGAGCATTATGAAACTAATTTTAGAAGGGAGGAGTTAATGAAGACAGAAGAGCCAATCTTGGCTTTGAAAAGTCTGTTAATGTTAAAGAAGGAGCTTGATTCTTACATGGTTATTTTTATTTCACTTAGCTGATAGTTTGCTGATGTTTGGTATATTTAAAGTTCCCAGGTTTAACTATTAAGGCTCATACATCCATAGTTTTAGCTCAAGCTTGTATTGTATGAGAAGATTGCATTGCAGGGTGGTGAGGACACCTAGCTTGCTTTCTAGATAAACAAGGCAGGCTGTTCCGTTGACTTGCTCTTGTCCATTTTAGTGCTGTCTACATGGGAAGGATATGCTTTGTCCATATTTTGACATCCTTTTCTAATTTATTTTCTACTGAGGAAATTGATGTATAGTGTAAATCAAATGTAGTAATATGGAATGTGACATACCTTTGACTTCAATTAACCCATTTATGCATCTTTTCACTCTTGCTAAAGGACAAGTATGCTATGATTAGAGTCCATTTATCTTTATCATCATCCCTACTATCCAAAAATAAAAAACAGTATTCAGACAAATTGTATCCCCTTATTTTGATAATAAGTAACACATTCGAAAAAAAAAAAAACTTCTCATAAATTAAATCACTAAGAAGGCAACTCAGAGGTCACAGTATTATTGTAATTTACTCATCCTAAGCACCTGTGATATATTGATTGTAGACTATAAATATGCAATATGTTGCTATAGGGAGTTACATTTCATGCACTGCAAAATCTTCGAAACGGGGGCCTGATTAAGTATCGTATTGACAGTCTCTGTGGTATAGTTAGAATTCTGACAAACATCCAGGTGTTACATGATGAGTGAGCAGAGAAATATGTCTGCTGAAATTGACCAATCTAGCTTGTTTCAAGAACAGATGTGTCTTGAAGTACAGAACTGAAATATTAGTGCAAAATTTCTCCAGCTACAACTGCCATACATTTTCTCACTGCACGGCAACTTAGCAGAAAAAATGGAAATAATGGAAACATAATTGCCATGTATTCCTCGCTGTGATGAGTATAATGAAGCATGAAAAGGTACAGCAGCAGACCACATCGTTACAAACTGTCAGAGTAGCAGCCTCGATGGTACGGTGAGCTCTGTAATAACTTGCAATGTATTCATTATTTAGTCTTCACAAGTGTATGGATGCTATACAAAGTATAAATTATTATGTTACTGAGCCAAAGAATGCAATGAAGGACTATGAATATGATGAATTGTGTGAGTCATTAGTAAAAAATACAGCACTTAGTAATATAGGAAAAGAACAAGCAAGGAACAGAGAATTTAAATGAAATATACTTGAACATATCAAAAGTTATGGAGTATATGTGCATCTTTTAACACAAAGGGGAAAGAATATCATTTTTTGAGATGTACAAATCCAGAAGAAAAAAAAATCTTGCTTTGCAAGTGTTTGAAACAAACACTGGTGATGGCTATGCAAATGCTAATCAGTGTAATACACTAATCTACGTAAAGTAGAAATCAATTTGTTTATGCATGGAGTTAATTTGTGTATTGGGACAGTATGTATAATTTCTACAGTAGTTTGTCTTGCTAAATAGTTGCCTGAACACACTATTCAATGGGCTAAACAGCTATGTATAAAATAGAGGATTATGATTGCTTCACTGATCATAATTTACGTATTATGTGTTCGAGACATGGATGCCAAAAAATTTACTTCAAGTGTGAAGTTTGAGAGATCAATCTTGTTATTTATGTTGAGAACACATAATATGTATCTATGATTGGAGATCTGATCATAATTCTTCATAGTGCATGGAAATTTATCTTCTCCATATACTACACAGTAGTTAAAAGTAATAAGAGAAAAAAATGTGTTGTGTTGGTTTTAAATCTGGTAAAGCAGTGGGGTAGTTTTGAAGTCCTTACATAGTCCCTGTGTAAGGAAAGCTGTCCAATTCAAAATACCCAATGTAGTCTAGTAAACATCAGGTATAAACAAGAGTATGAGAGGATATGTACGAGGGTAGTGTGACAGTGGTGAGGACTGCAGTGGGAGTGACAGATCTGTTTAAGGTAGAGGTGGGATTACATCAAGGATCAGCTCTGAGTCCTTTCTTATTTGCAGTGGTGATGGACAGTTTGTCCGATGAGATCAGACAGGAGGCCCCGTGGACTATGATGTTTGCAGATGACATTGTGATCTGTAGTGAGAGTAGGAATCAGGTTGAGGAGACTCTGGAGAGGTGGAGATATGCTCTAAAGAGCAGAGGAATGAAGGTCAGCAGGGCTAAGACAGAATATATGTGTGTAAATGAGAGGGAGGGTAGAGGAATGAAGAGGATGCAGGGAGTAGAGTTGGTAAAGGTGGACGAGTTTAAGTACTTGGGATCAACAGTACAGAGTAATGGGGAATGTTGAAGAGAGGTGAAGAAGGGAGTACAGGCAGGGTGGAATGGGTGGAGAAGAGTGTCAGGAGTGATTTGTGACAGACGAGTACCAGTAAGAGTGAAAGGGAAGGTCTACAAGAGGTTAGTGAGACCAGCTATGTTATATGGTTTGGAGACAGTGGCATTGACAAAAAGGCAGGAGTCAGAGCTGGATGGGGCAGAGTTAAAGATGTTAAGATTTGCACTCGGTGTGACTAGGATGGATAGGATTAGGAATCAGTATATTAGAGGGTCAGCTCATGTTGGACAGTTTGGAGACAAAGCAAGAGAGACGAGATTGAGGTGGTTTGGACATGTGCTGAGGAGGGATGATGGGTATATTGGGAAAAAGATGCTAAGGATGGAGCTGCCAGGTAAGAGGAAAAGAGGAAGGCCTAAGATAAGGTTTATGGACATGGTGAGAGAGGACATGCAGGTGGTTGGTGTGACAGAGCAAGATGCAGAGGAAAGGAAGAAATGGAAAGAGATAATCCACTGTGGTGACCCCTAACGGGAAAAGACAAAGATGATGATCATGATGATGATGATGAGAGCTGAAACAAAGCCAATTCTACTTGCTGCTACTTTTTACAGCTCAGCATTGTCTACTTTTAGTACAGACTCATCCCTAAGAGCACATAGGGGTGCTTATCAATTGCTGAACATCACTCTTAGCATTGTTAAGGTTGAGCCTCATGCTATAGCACCACTAAGCCAAGTAGTAATTTTGCCATCTTTTGAGTGCAGTGATGGTGCTCTGTGCATTATGTGTATGTTTTTCACATTTATGCTGGTTGCTATTACTCATTTTAACATCATTATGAAAAACTGTTTCAGAAAACTTGGCTGAGTCCAACAATTCCTCATTGATGACTAACTCTGAGCAGAAACTTAAATCAATTTGTCAGATTAAGCTATAGTGTGAATATAAAAACAAGAATATAAACTATTAATTCACATTTTGTCAGTTCAATGTGTTAGCATATTGAGAAGGTCTAAATGTGAAGTATTGCATGTGAGTCACAAAATTAATAGATACATATGCAGTCTCAAGCAATGATTCTCACAGTCATTGAGACAATGATTTGCATAGATGTAGCATCTGTAATGCACACTTTCACATTAGCAAACATTTACACATCCATGCAGTACCGACTATGACACTGACTTTTCCAAACCAGCTGCATAATTTCATAATAGAAGGTATGTATAATGCAGAGTTGGGACTTGTTTAGTGCAAAGAAGGAGAATATGACATCATGGTTTGTCTGGAATATCCAAACAGATTAAAATGATGGTAAAAATATAGTTTCAAAAATGTACCAATATATCACCAAATTCCAGACAGTCCATATACTAAAATTGCTTAATTCAAGGACAGTCCACATCTCATATGTATTAAATAATCTTCTAAGAATATTTTGGTGATTATGCTAAAAGATACCCTTTAACCAACTGTCATAAACTGCTGAAGTTAGTTATTTTTTCTGTGTTAATCTTGATGTACTCCACAGTTTGTATGTTAGGAATTTCAAGCATTTTACTACACTGGGAATTCTAAGACATGACATCATTGCCAAAACACCAATACTCAAATGGGCAAGATCAGTCAGAGTTATTAAAAAAAGTGAAAAAGGACAATAAAAATGTGTTGCTAACTCAAGTTGGGATTATCTTGCTTTTCCTGAATACAGATGCAACCTACTTCAAATTACATGACTTTCACCTTGTGCATTGTTGATGTGAAGATGAAAGAAAATTAAGCCAACCGTATCTTCTATTCTAAGTCAGCCAGAAAAAAATACAAACACCCAATCTGTATAGCAAGTGGTTAAGCATGAACAGAACCACTGTTTGACAGGTTAGCTACAATATCACCTACATCCTTTCCTTGTTGAAATGCATATGAATTTTAACTCTGATGAGATGACAAATTAATATTCATATATTTCTGAAAGTATTTTGCCCATATGCTTCAGCATACTCCTGGCTAACTCTAACCCTAGCGCTACCCATAACTTTCCCTAAACCTAATCTGACATATTATGCTATGAAAACACTTTTGCATAATAGTACCACTAATCAAGAAAAAAAGACACAGAACAAACAGAACCCCAATTAGGCACAGCACTAAATCTATCACTTTAAACAACCTTAACCCTAACACATGAACACTTGCACATATACACTACTTACTAAAATGCAGGCTTGCATATTTTCAAAATTGCCACCTTTTCAGTCAACTATTCATTTTAATGCATACTCCAAGGTACCTGCACTATAGAAAGCTTGAATTCAATCAAATGTGATTCTCACAAATGTAAATTCACTAATTGACTATTCTCTCTTTTATGATCACTCATAAATTCCTAAGTTATATAAAAGGTTTGAGCCAAGTTGTTTTCAAGCAATACTATCTCAGAAATTGTTGGATCAAACACCATAACCCCAGCCCATTTATCCTCTAACTTTTAAAATGTTTCTTCTTCACTTTTCACACCTCCAACATATTCTGGTAATTTGTTCCATATCTGTGCTATCTTATGCATTATGTAATGAGCCCTGTTCTTTATTATACAACTCTAAGCAGAACTTTAAATTATGATAGTTATGGATCTTTGGATTACTATACACTTTTAACCTAATAAAGACTGATGTAAAGGATCATTAAACACCTTATATGCAAATAAGAGTCAACCCGTAATAAATCTATAATGGATTGTGTAATACATTACAAAAATGCACCTATACCGATAGCATAACTGTTTAATATTAGGCATTTTTTTATTAAATTGATGTTGAAGTGATTCTATATAATTTAGCTGCCAATTATTAAAAGTACAAAATACAATTTTGTATTCCAAAATTGATCTGATAAGCACTTAAATAAACTAAAATCTAGCATCTATTAAAAAAAAGGAAGAAGTTCAAAACAAATAACAAGGAAGCAAAATAAACTGATTGTAAAGGAAAGAGAATACCTAGTAAAAAGGATTCTGCTTTGTTGTGTAACACACTGATGACAGGGAATGAAGATATCTGTCTATCAGAAAACCCTCAGTTTACAGAAAAAGGCATCATTCTTCCAATGGAGAAGGTAGAAAAAAGTGGCAAGGGGCAGGTGAAAAGGAAGAAATTAAAACTGAACGTGTAAGGATTGAAGAACATTACTGTAAGAAAAAAGAAGAGAAAGACAGATGTTGACTACGTAGCTCAAGCTGTGGATTTACAATACCATCTGGATGAGAATTTAATGCACAATGAAAACAGTGGGATTAATAAGACTAATAGTGATGACACTCTGTTCTTTGTAACTACTGATAGAGCATATATTACTGTATTAGAATCTAAAGATTCTTCAGAGCTAGCCAGCAAAGATATTATTGTAACTGGATATTCAATTATTAGAGGAAATAATGCTTATATTTGCAGAGATGATAATGAACATTGCATAGTGTTATGCTTGCCAGGAGCAAAAATAGGATATGTGAGACAAGCCTTGGAATGCTTTAATGTAAGGAAGTATGGATCTGTTTTTATTCCTGTTGGTACAAATGATGTCATCTGCAAGGATTCTCTGACTGTTAGTAGGGAACTGACAGCCCTCTTAGATAGTATAGATTGTACTGGTGTTAGGACATATTTTTCACAAACCACCTATATAAAGGATAGTCAGGTATTTTGGGGGGTTGGGTTTTTGGGGTAAATACCTACATGGAAAAATGTCCTGTTTTAAAAAAAATGGAAATGTGCAGAGCATCCATGCCTAGTTTTGGGCACACATGAGTTCAGACAGGATGCTGTGCATTTTTCAAGACCAGGGATGATAATTTTTGCAGCAGATATTTTGCAGTATTTGACAAACACTAGGCAGGATTTTTGCCAGGTCGAAAATTTAACAGTTCACAGATAACGACATTTGATGCATCTCTGATGGTTGTTAATGCTAGGAGCATTAATAATAAAGTGTTTTTATTGGAAAGTTTGCTACATTTCCACAAGATTGATGCTGTTTGAAAAACATGGTTAAAGAACAATGACTGGAAACCATTTTTGTCAGGGTATAAATGTTTTTACTGTAACAGACATTCTAACAAAAAAATCAGGTGGAGGTGTTATGATAGGGATTAAATATAGCTATGAGACCTGTAATTATTACATATTAAATGATAATGCCAATACTATAGACTGTGTAACTATAACAATAAAGACAACCCTGGAACATATAACAATTGTTGTAGTATATAGACCACCAAAGTCAAGTGCAGATTACCTAGAAAAATTCATACATTTCTTGCAAGAAACACAGGAAGGAAGAATAATAATAGCTGGGGACTTTAATTTACCAGAAACAGACTAGAATAATATTGATTCAACAACATCAGTAAGGAAATTATTCACAGAATACTGCATATTCAGGACCAACAATTTCTTCCGAGTGTGAAAAAACATACCAAGGAATGGAACATACTAGACATTGTTTGTGTTCCCAAAGAAATTACTGTAACTTCAAGTCAATTTTTACCACCATTGATGCGGAGTGATCATGGGGTTATCAAGGTTAATTTGTTGCTAGATAATTCTCACAAACTGAAATCCAATCCATTATACAGAAGTTTAATTACAGATTTTATGGAAGCAAAACAGTCACTATGTAAAACTAACCTGAGTGAGGTGTACAGTGGAAAAGCTGCAGAGAGAATGTAGAAAGTTTTGAAAGATAAATTCTTTGAGTGCAAAAAATCAAAAAAAAAAGTTTAACATCAGGATCTAGGCATACAACAACAGGGGACATATTTCCATAAGAACAAGATATCTGATTAAGATGAGAGAGAAAAAAATATAAGAAATGGATGACAGGTCAAACTATAACTTACAAGCCAGACAAACAGATTAAGCAGAGTGTGAGACAAGATCAAGAAAAAATTGAAGAAAATTTAAATAAAGATATTGCGCATAATAGGAAACCTGTTTATAGATATATAAGATGTGGAAGTAAAATTATATATATATATATATATATATATATATATATATATATATATATATATATTTACACAATTTTATGCAAAACAGTTTGGCTCCACAAAAGGGGTGATACGTTTTCCGAGTGACATCCAGGTAACTCCAGATACTGGAATCAAATTAGATTATATTGAAAAAGAACTCTGCAAACTGGATCCAAACTAAGCACAGGGAGGAGACAGAATTAGTAACAATGACCTGAGAACACTTTAGCAAGAACTTACACTACCATTATATACATTATTCACTAGGTCATATAAATACGGGGAGATTCCTCAAGATTGGAGACATGCATATTAAGCCTGTCTTTAAGACAAAGGGGAGTAGGACTAACCCAGAGCCATACAGACCTTTAAGTCTACTTTTATGTTGTGGAAAATTATGGAGAGGGCAATATTGGATAAGTTAATGTCAGAACTGGACAGGTTGGACTTGAAACCATATATCAGCATGCATATGTTGAAAACACATCTATCACCACCTATAAAATGATGTTCTATAACAATATAATAACAACTATGAAAGAAAATTTTTGCTGTGATATAATTTATCTCGATTTGATGTCAGCATTTGACAGGGTCATACACAAAACGCTGATCAATAAGTTAGTACAACTAGGTAATGATGTATTCTTAATAAGTTGGATAGCTGCATGGTATACAAATAGGACATGGCAAGTACCATACAGCAACTGGACAGGTGAAATCCTTGGTTAAAGTCAGGGTGTCCCACAGGGCTCTGTCCTAGGCCCTTACTTGTTTGGGTTATATCTTTCAGCCCTAACTTTTTTATCTGAGGTGTTCTATAGTATATATGCAGATGACATGAAATTGGGTAAACTGATTACATGTTACTAATAAGGCATGCCTGCAAAATAACTTCACTAAATTGACCATTTAGGCACAGGAAAATAATATGTTGATAAATACATAAAAAACTAAGTGTATGAGATTTGGGAGACATAAATTGAAAGTGAATATTTAATGCAGCACACAATGATTGAAACTGTAGACTCATTTAATGACCTGAGTATATGGGTAGATTCAGCTATGAGTTTTTCAAATCATGTCAACCGATTGGTTAATGATAGTTATAGAACTATAGGTTGTATAAAAAGATTTATAAAGTCTAGGAAATTAAAAATAATGAAGTCATTCATTGTTTGTTAGTTAGATTAGACCCAAACCTGAGTATGGAATAACAATATGGAAACTCTATAAGAAAGCAATCATGAGTAAACTGGAAAGGGCACAGTGGAAATATACCAAGGGCATCCATGGATGTGAAAATGTAAGTTATTATTAAAGACTAAAATATCTTAACTTGAATAGTGTCTCTTACAGATATTTAAGAGGAGATTTTATTCAGGTATATAGGGCATTTAGGGACAACTACCAGTGGGAATGTTTCGAGTTATCAAAAAGTACTAGAGAATCTTCAGATAACCTACGTAGAAGATTCTATAGGAATGAGAAGTGTACTAATTGGTTCTCTAACAGAGTAGCTGATGCTTGGAACAGACAACTAAATTACATTAAAGCAAGTACTAGTTTAGATATTTTTAAGAACAGCCTGGACATTTATTATGGGAACAAGTGTTTTGGTATATTGGCAAGCTAGAAGGGCATTAATGCCCGTGCTTGAAACATTTGCATGTATGTATGTATGTATGTAATGTTCAGATATCCTAAAGGAGGATACATCCAAATATTCTCTACTAAACTTGGATTATCAATGCCTAACAAATTAAAGATGTTGCTTACATGAGTCATTTCTAAAATCAATTTCATAATGTTTAGATACTCAAAATTCTTAATGAATTCACTTCCAAAATGAATTCTACTTTAAAAAAACTTGCCAGTGAATCACAGGATAATTAAAGCTTCCTATCAGTATCAGGCTTATATGACCTAATTTCATATTTAGTAAAGACAAGTAATAATAATGCATATCTAAATCCATAGTAGGTGTATGATAGCAAAGTACCAATGTTATGGGATCATGTAGCAATATTCCACAAACTTAAATTATTACTCATGACAACTCACCAATAACCTGTAGCTTGTATATATTTCTGTATATAAACGTTATTCTTCATAAGCTTGAAATGTGAGACTGTAACTTGTATGTTAATACAATATGTTTGTGCATATACTGTAACTTGCTTGTCTTTATCTGTTTGTATGTTTGGAGCTCTTCTCCCCAGGCCTCTGCTGAAAATGGACATGTATCCAGTCGGACTATCCCTGTCAACAAATGTAAAAAATATATATATATATATATATATATATATATATATATATATATATCAGAACCTTTGTGTGAAGTGCAAGCCTTCTTAAACCCTCAGAAGGCGTCAAATTGGATGCAATAGCCTTCCCTTAAGAAACACTAACAAGGAAATCAAAATTAGAACCAAGTACTTAAGAGGTTAAATCATATTCTGCAGCATGTAGAGATCTATATACATCTAGAAAATCAAATTCCATCACTAATGTTTTGAGAAAGCAGGCTACTTGAGGGAAGCATATTTGGCCACTGATCAACCCATGGGTCTAATACGGCAATGACACAAAAATTGACAGGTCAGAAAAAAAAAAGCATAAAGATTTTAGAGTGGACCATTGAGGATAAGGAAGAAACCATGTATTGTTACCATTATGCAAGAAGCCCAGTATTTCCAGATAAAAGAATATGAGAAAGATTAAGAAAGAAATTAGAAAAAAGAAAAATACTCGCACAAGAAAAACTGCTAAAAGCTTCAAATTTAAATTTTTGTTAATCAATACAAACAGATTCATTAAAAATTAGATGGACAAAGAAACTTTGGGCTGCCTGGAAAAAGAAGTGACAGAGAAGGTGTAAAAATATAAAGAACAAAACCCAGATATTTTTGAAAGCTATAAAAAGGAAACATGGACATGGGAAAGAAATAGACATCTGATATGGTGCAATACTTATGCAAAGGAGAAAGCCAAGCTAATAAAAATAAAAATGGGGCTTTAAAGATATTTAAAGAAAAATGGCAAAAGCAGTCATTTATGGAAAATTTCACAGTACAAAAAAAATGACACAAAGGGGAATGTAGAAAAGAAGATTAGTAAGTTAGGTTCATAGGAGAATACTAGAGTAACTGCATGACGGGCTATTGTAAGCCTAGCCAATAACCTGAAGTTAGAATCAAATCCTGTACTTTGTGCTTGTGATCCAAATATTTTACCCATTATGTTAAACCCACCTCCAGTTAGAAGTTAAACAAATGGAAACTGAAGTTATGAAATACCTGCAAAGTGAAGGATTTAGTGGTCATAGTCTTACACAGGTTATGTCACAACATGATGGAACAATCATTAGATTAAGGAGAAACAGGTAGAGCAGAAATATCTGAAGAAGAAATATGAACATGGGAAAGAAACAGAGATTTAATATGGTGCAATATCTAGGCAAAGGAGAAATCAAGACTAATGAATGCAAAAAAACATTACCAAAGATATCTGAAGAGAAGTACAGGCAAGGACACCCACATATGGAAAATTTCAAAATACAAAAACAAGAAAAGATGAGTAATGGAGAATTTAAAGAAATAGAAACTGAAGTTATAGATTGCCTATGAAGTGAAGGGTTTAGTGTAGAAAAAATAACCCAGGTAATGTCACAGCATGGTGGAATAATGAGTCCCCAAATTAAGGAGAAACAAATTGATCAGGAAACATCTAACCATTTGCAACATGATGATGCTCTCAAGATTTCAGTAGGAAACCAGTACAAAAGTTTAGTTGGAGATGCATAGCAAGGGAAAGAGTAGGATATATTAGCAATTCTGATGCAGGCAATGTTGTGAAAAGATGGGCCAGTGAGTTCCCATATGAAGGATCAATAGATGATACAAGATACAGCTGAAGAGGATATGTCAGATGTTTTGGAACTTTCTGTAGGATGTCCATAGGAAACAGATGGCAAAAATATGCCCTCAGTTTAGAAGAACATGATCTCAGGGAAAAGTTGTTTGATTTAATAGAAATGGTTAGACATATTAAGATCAATGATAAAAATAGTTTGCAAAAAGTAAATAAGACCCATATTTGTATTTATTTATTTACTGACATTAGAATACCATGTACTTCTGAATGGGAAGGAGCCCTTTTTCAGTAGATGCCCTGTGAGATAAGCTCCAAAGTATTACAAAACATTTTAAGAATAATAATTTCACACAATAATACAATAATAATTTCTCAAAAATAATACAAAAAAATGCAGTTTAAATAATCATACCAAATTAGACATAATATGAAAACATGGGTTAAGAATACAATCAAGTTATATTACAATGATTTAATAGTTATAGAAAGTTTAGCCAGTTTGTAAAGAAATTAAAGCTAAGTTAGTATACTATAGACAGAAATTGCAATATGAAGTATGAAAAAAGCAGCTTTATGGTATATTTACATAGAAAGCCAGGGGAGAGAAATTGATAGAAGTAAGCAAAAGGGTGAAAAGGGGACAGTAATGAGATGTATGGTATGAATAGGTATTTGTTTACATTTAGCTACATTGTCCTGGTGTTGAGAAAAACAGAGCCAGCTTTTGGATAGGTAGCCTTTCAGAATGGTTTGGGAGGGTATTGATCTGATGGACAGAGATGAGGATTTCCAGTCCCTAGCAACATAGTACAGAAAATGCTCAGTAGATTTGATAGGTTTGTGGACAGATAGGAGTTTTTGGTCATTGGAACATAATGACCGACTAGGAACATAGTTGTGTGTCTGTGGAATGTTACTTAGTGCTGACTAGCAAATGGATTCTGAATAATTTTAAAGGAGGTAAAAAGCTTTGTATATGTTAGTTGATGGGGTAGTTCTATCCAATTTAAGGTTTTTAGTGCTATAAAGTGGTGGGTTCTGAATGGGGTATTTGCTACAAATTTAGCAACTTTGTTATAGCATTGTTCAAGTTTTGATTTTTCTGATTTCTGAAGGTTAGTAAGGATGGGAGCACCATAGAGAAGTATGGTGATGAGATAATTAGTTGCAAGTGTTGCTTTAGGTGTATTGGTGAAAACGTTTTTGGCTTTATAAAATTTTTGATGAGTTTTTCTTACGCAGTTTTATTTATGCAGGTCAAATTCAAGATTATCATCCAATATTACCCCTAATAATTTTTGATGAGAAGTGACTTCAATGGTTCCATTATTGGGAGAGAAGATTTTACATTTTGTTTTTTCATGGGAGAAGGATTTTGGGAGGGGGGGGGGGCAGTAGTTTGTTTTTTAAGGCTGACCATGAGTTGTGAATTACAAAGCTATAAACTTTTTAAAAAATTCTCACTAATCATCAAGGCAAGGCTCTGGACACACAATCTGCCGGATTCACGATGGCTTGCACAGGGTGTACGAGTAGAGTAAGACTCCATGCAGCCATCATGTCCGATGAGCGATCCAGGAACAGCTTGTAGGGGTGTGTAAGAGAGCTCCTAAAACGTCTCCTAGATGGACAGGGCTGGGATATGCAAATTACCTCACTTGCAGCCGAAAGGCATGCAAATCAGGTAAATTTGCGATCCAAGAAGCACAAACCTGTCCGAGTAGGAGCCGTTGTTAGCTGCAGAAATGTACTCAGTTGACAACTGAGTACCATTCTGCAAATAGCACAATGGAGCCTTGTCATCTCCAAATAAAGGTTGCATATGGTTGAGGAAGCATGCCAATGGCCAAATATACGGCCATTGGAAATGTTCCCAGATGTAAAATTAAAATAAAAATACTTTTTTTTTTTTTGGCGATTTCCGATGTTTAAGCGTAGCGCAGCGCCGCACAAATGGGGTGCTCTATAAAAAACATAAAATAAGAAAACAAAAGCCACAAACGTGGAACTTATGAAAATTGTTAAATTACAATGTAAGGGAATAGTAGGCTGAAGACAACATGGCCACTGAGTAGGGGTTGCTAAGGGGAGAAGCCCTGTCTAAGACATGTAACCAAGCATCAGTAGGCAATCCTATGTAAATGAGTGTTAGGATAGTGAATCACACTTTTACATAGCAAATGAACACAGTCAGTGGAGTGTAGGAGTAGGATATGGGGAGTAAGAGAGTAGGAGATAGGTGACATCACAAGGTGGGTATGTATGAAAGCAGTGAAGCTCATAGGAGCAGAGTGGCATGTATCAGCTGTCAGTTAGACATCATGGAAAGAGGTGTGTCAACAGGTAGGCCAGGGAAAGCCAAGAAATGGAAGGTGTATACTGTGGATAACACCAAAGTTTCTTGCTGAGCGGGTATGTGCACGTGTGCGCGCCTGTAAACCTGAGTAAGACAGAGTGCGCGTGTGGAAGTGTGAGCGCGTGCGTTTAAGCTGGAGTTAGCATGTATACAGCTGTTTAAAGACCTGTAAGCGAGTTTGCGCTGGTGTGTGCGCGTTTTAACCCAAATAAGTAAGTTTTAGTCCTTGTAAGCATGTGTGCACGCGTGTGACCTGCTGTGAGCATGTTTGCACTTGTATGAGTGTCGCTCTCCCCTGAGGAAATAGAAAGGAAAAAGGAAGCACAACAAATAGTAGGAAGCTACCAGGGAATACTAGTAGAGCTAGCAGGTGAAAACAATCAGAATCAGGCGATTACACAGGCAGAACACTAGCCCAGCCCAGCACTTAAAACTCTGCAAACAACAGTGCAGTTTGTTTCTCTCAAGAGACACTGCAACACTGGAGTAAGCTACTAGAAGTGAAAACTGAAAAAGCTTCACTCAGACAAAAGATGCTAGGGGCTGCCATTGCTGTTATAAGGTGACATATGCAACATGCTGAGGGTGGTGAAAATGCAAATGCTGCCAGACAACCCACAGTGAGGAGATGGAGAAAAGTGTACAGGTCCAGGGTCACCTACCAGGGGTTACATGAGCTGGAGATAGTGGAGCGCTATAGAGTGGACAGACACCTCCTGCAGCAAATTGTTGAGCTGTGCAGGTCACGCCTCACACATAGAACCAACAGAGGGATAACCATCCCAGTGGAAACCAAGGTATGTGTTGGCCTAAGAATACTAGCAACAGGTACCCTCCAGAGACCAACTGGTGATATGATGGGGATATCACAGGCATCAGCATCCAGGGTACTGCACCAGTTCCTGGATGCCATGTCAGCACAAGTCGGTGATCATGTATATTTCCCCAATTCTCGTGAGGTATTGGCCAGCAATATGCGTCTCTTCCAGCAAATAGCAGAATACCCTGTGGTAGTGGGTGCAATAGACTGCACGCATATATGCATCAAAGCACCAGCTAGTGAGCGGGGTAGGGTCTACATTAACTGCAAGGGCTTCCCCTCCATCAACTGCCAGGTTGTGTGTGATGCCCAGGGCATAATAATGAATGTGTAAGCTGGCTGCCCTGGAAGCTACCATGATTCCCATATCTGGCATCTGATGCAGCTGTACCAGACATTTGCCAATGGGGACATCCCACATGGTCACTTAGTGGGGGATGCTGGCTATGCACTGGAGCCGTGGCTGATGACACCCATCAGAAACACACACACACCTGAACAGGAACACCATAATGAGGCACATGCACAAACACGAGATGTAATTGAGCGTGTGTTTGGGTTGCTCAAGTCATGGTTCTGGTGCCTGGACACATCTGGTGGAGCCTTGCAATACTCACCAACTACATGTACCCAAATTATCATGGTATGTGCTATGCTACATAATATGATTCTGTGAACACAACTGCATCAGGACCAGCATAGGCATGGGCCAAACAGCCCCCCACCATTGCCAAGGCCATTACAGGCAGAGCGTGACTCGGAGGAGGAACAACCTGAGCCTTCCCCAGTAGGCAGAAGGAGGCATGCCCAGTATGCCTTGGCCTTGGCAAAGAGGCAACGCATAGCACATACACTGGCTCAGTAGGAACCCTGGAAATGATACCTGTCTCTGACTCCCACATATAGTGAAAGGGATGCCTAAGTTGACACAACCTGCTTTCAAACATGTGCAGGGAGTGTAGTATGTGCATCCAACATAGGCAGCCCTGCAGCACCACCTCAGGCATGATTGCCATGTGTTAAGCAATGTAAGGTAGTGCTAAACAGCATTTACCAGCATGCAGTATATGCAAACTTGATGACCTTGAGTATCATCCTACCCTCACCAAACAAGATGCCACAATATGAAGACAAGATGATCAATCACAACAATTGGCTTAAGTATTGGTGTCAGTGAAAGGGGATCCAATGCCTGTCAGCCTGGGATGACATGCTCGACAAGACATGATGCTTTGCTAGGGATTGCTTTCACCTGTCACCTGTGGCCTGTTGGATATTGCCAAAGGCTCTTGTCACCCCCATAGTGCCTTTTGTATGTAAAGCTCAAAAGACAAACCCACCTCCATAGGTATCACAAGGGATAAGAAACTAGAAGTAATGCTACTCAATGCCAGAAGTCTAAACTGCAAGATGCACGCACTCTAAACTCTCCTCAGCATGGAGAATGTTGTTATCTGTGCAGTAACAGAAACCTGGTTCAAGGCTCCCAAGAGCACCCTAGCACTAACAGGTTACACCTCATACCATGTTTTACAGCTGCAAAACATGGAACAAACTACAAAAGGAGGGTGAGTATCAATATTTGTCAAAGATACCCTCACCCCCAGGTTGGCGGCACAGCATGAAGCATCAGAGACTATCCATGTGCAACTAACAGTGGGTAAAACTACCTTCCAGTTCATAGCTCACTACAGACCACACTCCTAAACCCAGGAACCACACTTGGCTGACTGGAGAACACATAAAAATATGAAGGTCTCCCCAAACACCATTATATTGGGTGACTTCAACTACCCAAACATAGACTGGGAGCATTACACTAGCTGCAACACCCTAGCCCAAAGGTTCCTAGAATTTATAAACTCAAATGCTATGGAACAACTTGCTACCACTCCCACAAGAGGGGAAAACATACTGGACCTGATCATCACCAACACGGGGACTCTATGCCCAAGACCAGAAGTGTATCCCTCACTGGTAAGATCAGACCATAGAGTAATCTCACTGGATATTCACATCCCGACCCCAGTCCATGGCCAGAAAACCACAGTGAAAAATTTTCACTAAAGCAAATGTCACACTCCTCAAAACTGAGGTGGAATCCTTCACAGCCCCTGTGCCTGTGGAAAATACGGCCCAGACCTCAGAACCCTTTATAAACGCATTCTATGAACACCTTCAGGAATGCATGGATCATGCAATCCCAAATAAAACCAAGATTCAATCCTCCAAAGGCAGGCATCCTGTTTGGTGGACCCCAGCCATAAAAAAACATACAATACAAGGAGGAAGCTACTATATGATAGAGCAAAATCCCAAAAAGGGAAGGCATCTCTGATCAGTATTATTGAAAAATTACGGCCACACATAAAATTGTCTAAGGCCATCTTTGAGATACAAATTGTGCAGGACACTAAGGGTAATCACAAGGCTTTCTTTAGTTATGGTAGGAACCTGTGTGGGAACTCCCAGATATGCTCAGAATTAGTCCAAAATGACAAACAATACACCAAACCCACAGACATTGCCAACATCCGAGCAGACAGGTTCAGTGCAAACTCCCCCCCTCCCCACCAAAAGGGCAAATATCTATCCCAGCAGAGTGCTGGCCCCCTGACATCTCAGATGCCCAGGTAACAGCCAGCCTCTCCAAAGCAAAACACACAGCATCAATGGGAACAGACAGTGTCCTGGGCTGTGTCCAACATGAACCCCAAGAAGAATTGAACACAAACATAAAACCACTGTTCAATCTCAGCCTTACCACAGGATATGTACCCAAAGAGCAGTGTACAGCAACAGTGGTCCCTCTCCACAAAGGTGGTGACTCAATGGATACTGCAAACTATTGCCCCAGAAGCCTGACTAGCTTGGTCTGCAAAGCTATGGAAAGGATCATCATGGACCTCAGAAATAAAGATATTGGGGACCTACAGACACTGGATCCTACCCAGTTTGGCTTTGTTAAGGGCAGATCCTGCCTCTTAAACCTGGTTGAGTAATTTGAAACAGTCACCAAGGCCATTGACGAGGGGAAGGTGGTCCAAACAGCCTACCTGGACCTTGCAAAAGCCTGCCATACAATACTCCACTTGGTCATTATAGATAAGCTCACCAGCTTCAATATAAACCCCTATGTCACTAGATGGGTTTGTGAACTGGCTCAAGGACAGAACCCACATGGTCAGAAATGCTGGAACCATGTCAGACCCCAAACCAGCTACAAGTAGCATCCCACAAGGCTCAGTCCTGGGACCTCCCTTGTTTGGTATATATTTCTCGGAGGTACAGGCCAACACAGAAGGACTGTGGCTGAACAAGTTTGCAGATGACTGCAAACTGGGTGCCATAATCGACCCTCCAGCTGACACAAGCATCCTACAAAATGGCCTCATAGAAACAGACAACTGGTACCAGAGCCATGTCCTCAAGCTAAATGCAAAAATGTGTATAGTCATCCCCTTTGGCAAAAACTAAGTGCCCACAAATTACCACTTAGGTGGTAACCCATTAAGTATGGAAGAAGTGATAAGGGACCTGGGGACCCAAGTTGATAGCAATCTCTCATTTGACAACCACGTGCCCAAAATGTTTAGAAAAACATTTCATAAAGCCCACCTAATCATGAAGGTATTCACATCTAGATCAGGGGAGGTCATCGTGCCTCTTTACTCATCCCTCATCAGGCCCATAACTGAGTACAGTGACCCTTGTGGGATGTACCTTATCAGACACCTGCAGCAGCTGGAAAGACCACAAAAGTACCTCACCAGGAGGATCAAAGGGCTCAAACACATGCCATTTGCTGCCCGGTTAAAGAAACTGCAGCTCCACTCAGTGGCATACCGCCTGCCCAGAGGTGATCTGTGCCTGATGTATAAAGCCATGTCCAACCTGGAATCAATGGACATGCTGCACCTTGGAAAATCAGAATCCCATCAAGCTACGCTCTCAAGAGACCTGAACCTTAGGACTGAAATAAATAGGACATGCTGGAGTGACAGATTCATAACCCAGAGGCTCCCTCCACTCTTGAGTAAACTCCCACTCCAGGTTAGCCAGAGTCCCTCATTGACTCTCTTCAAGAGGAATCTGGATGAGTGGATGGGAGATTGTAGGTTTACCCTGGGTATCACTTCTATGTCACTGTTAGGCAGAGGCACAGTATACTAACCTTGAAAAATGTCATGGCAAACTCCACTTAAAATGTGTGTTGAAAGCTAAACACACTCTGGCCAGGATTATAAATGCCCTAGGGCAGATAGCCTAGAATGAACCTATGAACAGAATCACACACACCAACTAGTACAACTGTGGTCAGTGTGGAGTAATATTTGGCAATGTCCACCCAAGTTGGTGAATACACAGCAATGTTGGACAGGCCTGGTTTAAGTAGGCCATAGCTGAACAAAATGCAACATGCTCATAGTTGCCCAACTGGCCCTTAACCAGTCTGGTCTGCTCAGTATGAACATTTAAAGCAGTGATGGGACTCAAACCCAAGATACTGTGCACCATAGTGAAAGTACTGAACCAGTACACCATGACAGTATTGCAGTGTTCAGCCAGTATGAAAGAATGTTGACAAGTCTTTGCAAACTATCCCATGGAAACCCTGCAGGCACAGCACAATTCCTGTTGAGTTATGACACAAAGGAGTCTGGCAGTAAGAACACAACATGACTTCCAACACACACAGTATAAATGTCAATATTGGTCATGTTCACACACAGCCACAAATGTAGTGGACTTCAGATCATAACATATGGAAAGGTCACACTAGGCATGCTCACACACTTGGATAAATGAGACATATGACAGGCAACAAACCATGGAAAGCCTGAACTGGGCATGCTCACACACTTAGGCCATGTCTGAGTATAGCAGTCGGCCACACATATCTGGCAGTTGTATGTGTTAAGCCAGGAACCTCCCACGATCTAGCAATCTGCCCTGTGCACACAGTTAAATGACAACAGACACATATATTAATATACTGGAACCCTGTCATGATCAAACATGTTACGCAGATACACAAGTTGTTCATAGAAATTGGGAAAGCTACAGCAATAAAGACCTGCAAACAGTATCAGCAACAAATATTGTGCATCCCCAACATAAACATAGGTGCAGAGGTCGATACTGGGCTGTCTGCCCTAGGGAATTCATAAGCCTAGGCAGAGTGTATTTGGCGTCCACCTCCCCAGTAGAGTAGCCTACTGTGCCTCTGTAAAGTAGGTCACAGAAGGCACCCTTTAAGGCTAGTTTGCTGTGCCTCTGTCAAGCAGGGACACAGTGGAGATCCCAGGGGTGAATTTGCAATTTCCCATCCATGCGGTTGGATTTTGCTGGTAGAGGGTTGGCGTGGGGCTATGTCTAACTTTAATTGGGATTAAATTCCAGAGTGAGGGGAGCCTCTGAGTAATGAATCTGTTCCTGCAGCATGTCCTATTTAATTTTGTGCTGAGGTTTAAGTCCCTGGAGTGCATAGCTCTAAGGGTCCTGGATGTTATGAGGTGGAGCATGTCCATTACTTCTGGGTTTGACATGGCTGTGTACGTCAGGCAAAGATTACCTCTGAGTAGGCATTAAGCAACTGAGTAGAGCTGGAGATCCTTTAGTTGAGCTGCATAGGACATCTGTGTGTAGCCCATGATCTTCTTGGGGAGGTACTGTTGTGGACACTGTAGTTGCTGCAGGTGTTGGGTAAGGTACACCCCAAAAGGGCCATTGTAATCAAACATGGGCTTGATGAGTGACTAGTAGAGGGCCACAATGACCTCCCATGATCTACATACAAACCCCCATGTGATAAGAAGGGCTATATAAAGGTCTTTGCAATGACTTTGTCAATGTGATTAGCAAAGGAGAGGTTACGATCTATGCTGGTCCCCAAATCTGTAAATACATCTTCTGTACTTAATGGATTACCACTTATGTGGTGATTTGTGTGCACCTTGTTTTCCCCAAAGGGGATGACTATGCATGTCTTAGCATTTAGCACGAGGCCATGGCTCTGGCAACAAGCATCCATCTCTGTGAGACCCTTATGGAGGAAGCATGTGTCAGCTGCAGTGTTGCTTATGGCCCCCAGTTAGCAGTCATCTGTGATGTTTGTTAGACATAATCCCCCCGTGTTAGTCTCAACCTCAGAGAAGTACATACTGAACAGGACAGGTACCACAACTGAGCCCAGTGGACATGGCACCTGCAATTCTGACCATGTGGATTTCATCCCTGAGGCAGATAACAACACATCTAGTGATATAGAGGTTGATAGTTAAGCTGGTAAGCATATGTATGATGCCTGAGTGGGGTATTGTGTTGCAGGCTTCTGCAAGGTACAGGTAGACTGTGTGAACTGCCTTGCCCTCATCCATGGCTTCAGTAACCGTTTCAAAGATATGAACTATGTGTAAGAGGCAAGATCTGCCCTTAACAATGCCGAATTGTGTATGATCCACTGTCTGGAGGCTCACAATGTTTTTGATTATGACTTCCATGATAATACGCTCCATAGCTTTTTCTACCACACTAGTCAGGCTTATGGGGTGATAGTTCCTGTGGTCCGTTGCGGCACCACCTTTGTGGAGTGGGAGCACTGTATCTGTATGCCATTCTCAGGGTACATATCCTGTAGTAAGGCTAAGTTGGAACAGTGACTTAATGTGAGTGTTCAGTTCTACTCAGAGCTCATGTAGAACACAGCCTGGGACACCGTCTGGTCCCATACATATGCTGTGTTATTTGCTGTGGAGAGGGCACCTTTCACCTGTGCATCTGTGATGTCAGGGAGGTTACATTCATTTGAGATGGACATCTGTACCCTTGGGGGGTAAGGGGGGGGCATTTGTGCAGACTCTGTCTGCCAGGGTGTAGGCTATGTCCGTAGGTTTGGCATATTTTGTGCTGTTATGCAACAATTCAGAGCATATCTAGGTTGTTTCCACACATATTCCTGGCATAACTAAAGAAAGCCTTGTGATTACCTGTAGTGTCTGGTCAATTTCACTGTCAAAACGTGCAAGTGATGATTATATGAGGAATTGAAGTGTCTTGCCAATACTATTCAGAGATGTCCACCCTCTGTGGGATATTGCTCTCTTATGTAGTAGCTTCCTCCTTCTGTTGTACAGCTTATATATGGCCGGGGTCAATCAGACAGGTCTCCTGTTTTGGAGGAGTCATGGTTTTATTTGGGATAGCATGATCAATGCATACCTGCAGGTGCTCATACAATACGTTTGTAAAGGATTCTGCAGATTGGGCTGTATTATACTCCAGCACGGGGCCTTTGAAGTATTCCACCTCAGTCTTCACAAGTGCAACGTCTGCTTTTGAGAAATTCTTTACAGTGATTTCCTTGGCTAGGGGTGGGGACAGGATATGGATGTCCAGGGAAAGTTGTTTATGGTCTGATCTTAACAATGAGGGTTCTACCTCTGGTGTGGAACATAGAGTCCCCATGTTGGTGATGATCAAGTCCAATATGTATTCCCCCTTGTGGGTGTGGTGACTGGTTGTGCCATAGCACATGGATCCACAAATTGTAGTGGCTGTAGGGTGATGTTGTTGAGGGCCTGAGTAGTATCCCCAGTCAATATTTGTGTACCTGAAGTCAACCACTATAATGGTGTGTGTAAAGACCTTCATATCCTACACTGTTCCCAGGAAAGCCGAGTGCGGTTCCTGGGTATGGGGGGGTGGTTTGAACTACACACCAAACCAAAAGGCAGTTTTGCACTATGGTAGTTGTATATGTATGGCCTGTCATGCTTAGTGCAGTGGTACCAACCCAGAGGTTTGTGTATCTGTGATGTATATGGATACACACCCTACTTGTGTTGTGTGTTACAAGTCCTGTGGTCACGAAGCATGGTATAGAATATAACCTGGCAGTGCCAGTGTGCATATGTGACCCTGAACTAGGCGGCTGTTAATGCACAGATATTGTTATCCCCCATACTGAGGGATAGTAAAAGATGTACATTCCTCTTTCGAAAGACTGATGATGTCAGCACCCTATAAATACAGCAGGAGAAGAGAAATCATCCAGTAATGTGAATTGCGCGCTGTGCTAATGCATCTCTCTCAAGTATCATAACATAGTTAGGTAGGGGTTTGAATCCAACAAATGACATGTGTGTGTTTGTCACAGTTTGTCAATGTGTTGTGTGTTTTGCTTTTTTTATTGTATGACATATTATTATAACAGTAATTTCAATGCACACATCAGGTATGTGTGTGCCACATACAGATATGTACCTGTGACCTTTAATAGTTCCTATGTGTGAAGCCTGCCTCATATGATTACAGTTGTTACCTTTGCCAGCATGTGCCACAGCTTACCAGACCATAGGCCATACATGTATGTTAGTGACAATGCAGGCTATTGCAGTGATCTTTGTCCTAGGCCAACTATGTGAAACACACCCATGAAAGCTTTGATAGATTAATGTGGGTGAGGGTTCATGTCTGGAGTATATGTCAGACATGTTAAAACACAGCAAAGTCTGTGAGTGATGGACATCCAGTGTAGGTGTATGGCAACTGTTGCCAATATGCATACAGACACCTTCTTGCTTAGGTGATACACAGAGGGACTGCAGAATACCTTTGGAAATGTGAATATCACAGGATAGACAAGATAACACTTGTCCACATGTACACACCATTACCCGTTCTACATGATGGGTGCTACCACCTACATGGTACTGTTGGAATACTATGTTAACTACATGCCGATGACAATACTACAGTTGTGTTACAGCAATACAGCATGGCTTGGACAACAGATATCTGTCTGTATGATACCCTTGTGGTGGTTAGGTGTGTCATGTGTAGAATGCATTGCAGGCCACTGTATGCATTTGCAGTCATGGATGGACATATCCGTAGTGTGTTGACATGTACATGAGACTGCTATATGCCAAAGAGTATTGTTCCCAGGGATGTGTGGGGCTCAGTAAGAAGGTTACTGGTATAGTGTAGTACTGCAGGGATATCACTGACACCAGGTTCCTACATCTGTGTATCAGTTGAGGAGACACCATGTAATGACCATGGAATGTCAGGCTATGTAGGCTGTGTGTAGTACCAGAATGCAGACCATTGACATATGGAAACAATATCACCCACAGCATACTGTCAAACCATGTCATGTTCCTAGCTAACCATGTTCTCAAATGTACACCTGCAACTCTGTGCTGCAAACATCACACATGTACTGTCCACACCCCAACACATGCAGGCACAGGTACACACAACAGCCATGTGGCACATGTGCAGACAGTACACCTTGGGAATTAACATTGGCGTATACAAAACTACAGTGACAATCATAGTTAATGCATCATGCATGCTCGAATATACCCACAATGATATCATTAAACTGTACTGTTAACAACATGATATTATTACTACAGTGCTATGTAGTCACCCTGTGCATCAGCACCATGCTATCCTGTTCCTCCATCAATGTTACAGATGGCAAGAGGTGGCATAGTTTCATCATATGCACAGGGTGTGTACTTGGTTTGCCAGAGTCTGCCATTGACACATCCAATCGACATGTATGTGTGTGTGTGTGTGTTAGTGAGGGACAACACTACAACATGGGGCAATGTTGATGCGATGTGTGTGTGTGTGTATGTGTTAGCCCTAGTTGTTAGCATTATGTGTGTGTGTGTATGCTTGCACACAGTTCCACCACGTGGCTGCCATATACGGGTGTTTGTGGACAGCCACAGACTGTACCTGTCAGGTCATACAGATCACTGTCTCTGGCCATGGACACAGTACCTGTGCCTAGCAGGGTTGCTACGGATAGTATCAGGTACTAAGCCAGACTGGGTACTGTCATGAGAAGCAGTGGGATGTTGACTGGACACATGTCCCTGCTGGGACTATCCAGAGCCACGTGCAAGTGGTCTTCTAGGACGGTGTAATGACAGCACTGACCCAGCATTGCTGGGGCTGGTACTGGCTCTATAGGAGCGGCTGCAGGTTTGTTGTCATCCGTGATGACTGCCAGCTGAAGATGTTGCTGGCATACGTCCACGTTGACGCCTCAACCGTCCTGCACTGTCCTGGCTCCTGGACATGTAGTTGTGGAAGAGATCCAATGTGTCCCCCCAACATCTATCAATGACCTCGCTGATATTACGGATGGCAGCCGCAACGTCATGCATAGTGTCATTCATAGCAGTGCGATGTGCTCTAAGCTCCCTCAGACCCTGTCTGGTGTACCGTTCCATACGTGCCTGCATTACAGCCCAGAACATAGCTGAGGTTGAAAGTCCTCTGTGGGCACGTCTGACAGGGGCAGTACGACCACGGATGGTTCCACGAGAACCCCTGGACATCTGCCTGTGTGGTGCCATGTCAGGAATCTGGCCATGGCTGCTGTGAGGGGATGCATGTGCCAAGGATACCACACTACCCTGGTCAATGCCCACTGTATGCTGTCCCTCAGATAAGGACATTGGTGACAATGGATGTATCGGCAGGATGACTGTGCACATTGACGGGGTTGACTGCTGTGTAGTGTCGATTGGCTGACCAATGACAGACCCTGTCACACCTCCCTGTGCCATTACACATGTATCATCATTATCACTATCCCCAGCAGTGGCTTTAGGTTCCCTGCTGCACTCCACCAGAGCAACATCAGAACCTGTGAGAGGAAGATAGGAAACACAGTTTACAAATGTGTACACGATGTTAGCACACATGCACACATACACACAGGTGCACATGCACACATGCACACAGGTGCACATGCACACAGGCGCACATGCACACATGCACACAGGTGCACATGCACACAGGCACACAGGCACAAATGCACACATGCACACATGCACACAGGCGCACATGCACACATGCACACTGGCGAACATGCGCACATGCACACATGCACACAGGTGCACATGCACACAGACACACATGCACACAGGTGCACATGCACACAGGCACACATGTACACAGGCGCACATGCACACATGCACAAAGGCGCAC
This sequence comes from Protopterus annectens, assembly GCF_019279795.1. Lineage (NCBI taxonomy): Eukaryota > Metazoa > Chordata > Ceratodontiformes > Protopteridae > Protopterus > Protopterus annectens. The sequence goes on from NC_056731.1 coordinate 1,071,707,755, forward strand.
ATGCACACAGGCACACAGGCACACTCCTCAGTACAGCAGATATAAACACAGACACACCTGCAATCCAACAAATACACAATACTGTTTGAGGGTGGGTGACAGTATCACAAGGAAAAACATCACTGCACACATGTCAGCATGCAGATTATGTGTTGCACAGGAACATGCAGTGCAAGTGTAGACAGCCCTTGTTAATAACAGTATACCTGTACTTGATGGTTGTGTGTAGTTGTTCAGTGATTGTCTCCACCCTGGGACACAATGTGTACAAGGACATAACAATGTTGTGCAAGTGTTACAAGCTGTGGGTGCATATATTTGCACACACACAATACAACACATGACGGTGCTACGCAATAACTGCTATGTGTACTTTTGTGGTCAGTGGAACTGGATGTGATGTAGTAACGTGAGCCATGATCAACATGCTGCTTGTGGTCAGTCAACAATAATAATGTGTGCCAGACAGGCAGCTAGCATGCTGTACCTGAAGTGCAGTAACATGACTAAATCCACAATTACACAGCCACTTGTTACATGGGTGTATAAGGTGGCCAATAGTGAGCATTGCCTAACATGAATGTATTATTTGTTCAAGACTGTTGCACAAAGACATGGTAGGCCTCTACCCCTCAGGTATATTATGTGTACTGCATAGAGGATAAGTGGGATACTGAAGGGTGGCCATACAGCAGATGTCATAATTGAACATGTGTAGCAGGCTAAGGTGTAGTGTCTATGCCAAACATGTGTGTGTTGTGTACATGTGTATCAGATATGCCTATACAATGTCCAGTACTGTGTTGCCACACATGTGTGTCAAGCTCTGTGTATTGCATATGAGTGAGGCAGCTACTGAGAATAATGGGATATGCATAGTCTCACAGCAAACATGCACAACATGCATTATGCGTAGGTGTTACATGTGCACACACACTACACCTCCATATGACATGCACGTCATTAGCAATAGTATTGTTATTACACACTCACCAGCATGGATTGGCTGCCTTGCTGTCACTCCAGAGGGACCTGCAAAAATATGACAGTGATTGCCAGTGGCCACAACTGTGCCATTGATACTGTGAGTATGATAAAGTACAGTAGTATAACAGGTGGCTTTCACAGGTGTACAGATTATGCTCAGAATATCAATCTTGCAGCAGAATAGGCAGGTTAACAGCTACACACATGGTACATATCTCACACATGCATAAAGTACCAGTACAGAGACGAGTCAACTACAGATATGGCATGTTACCTGCACACTCCATTTCAACATGCTGGGTGGCTCCGGCCTCCATGATGACACATGCTTGTGGATGTTGTTGTTGTTGGCCTGGAGCCACAACACTTAGGAGGTGCTCCTCCACACTGGTGAGGGGGGGTGGATAGGTACCCCACCACCTGTGGCAAGCTGTTGTCTGTGGATATCAGACGCATGCTGCCAGACATGTCTAATTAAATCACTGCAGTGATGGCATACCTGCTCATATGTCTGGTTATGCATGCCTATGTCATTTACCCGACGGACAAGATCTTGTCACAGTGTAGCCCTCTCATGCTGGTTCTGGCTGGTCCTGGAAAACAGCACAGAGAAATTCTGCACCAGGCTCTGGTGGATCTCCTGATCCTCTGCTGCTGTATAAGGTCGGTTACGCTGATGCACCATCACCCTGGAAGGAAAAGAAAAATATGTGAGCAAGTCATGTGGCACACTTAATATTCTAATGTACTGATATCAGTTAACTGCCATATATAGCATCTGTCTGTCTATCAGGGGATACACATGTTCGATACCACATATCAGTGCTCAGCCCACAACTGTCTGACAGTGCCTTCCACACTCCATACAACAAACTAGTATACACCAGCACTCGGCACACTGTTTGGGATACAATGCACAACCTCACACTGGGGGTATGCATCAAGCTAATGGATGAAGAATATTGTCATCCCATGCAATGAATGCAATGCACGTTTACAGTTTCAATGGTAATCCAACCTAGTCTTTGATGCCATACCCCTACCTGACATATGTGCACAGTTGTTAATATAGCCAGCATACTGCTGTCACAGAGTATACATGCTGCCAGGTACACACACATACCCTGTAGCACACATGTGATTGCGGCCATGGTACAGGCATCATTACACACACATTACACATACATACAACACACAAATGGATGATGACAGATGAGCATTAACTGTGTACCTTATAGTACTGTGTGCCCCTACTTACAGATACCTATGAATGGGGTATGTAATCTGTGCAGACTACAGGAAACACACCAGAAAGTGTTACCAGGGAATGTGAACATACACCATACTGTAGTGTTTAGGCCTACAACTTCAGGTAGTAGAACAGTTCATATGTGAGCTGGATTCAACAGCAGTACCACTTACTGAGCATACATGTATTGCTTCTGCCTATGATGGGACACCGCAGACGTACACAGGGAACTACAGCACAACATATGCCAATCTACTATGTTTGCATCCTGATAACTGACACATCTTTCTCTGGCCTCATACCTAGGACACAAACTACCATGACAGACACAAACTCACGCTAAGCTATCACACCTTTACAGACTTTGCATACAGTCAGTGTCACACTCATTCAACCTCATATAGCTGGTATTGCACTGAGTACATGTGTGTGTGCTTTGTGTCATAGGTAGGTACTAACCTATTGGCCCTGGGCCTAGGGCGGCCTAGCCATATGCTACCCTGCCCTTTGGGACACATGTAATGTGATTCTACTTGCTCCTGTGAAATGGTTACACAGAGGTGAGTCACAGGGCGTATTACCTATCTCCATAACATTCATCAGGGGTATGTATGACACCTACTAATAAGGAGCCTTGTTTGTTAATTCTGGGTGGTTTAGTCCAGGGTATGGCATATTTGTGTATAGAAACCTGTACCTGCAGCATGTGCTGTTTAGTGCGGTGACAAGGATTAGGGCCCTAGGTCATGTAGGCTGGATGGATTATGAGGTGTTGCCATGGTGGTTGGCCGACTGGTATGGGTGTGACATAACTCTGTATGTCCAGCAGTGGTAACCTCTGTGTAGGAAGCATGCAAGGCACTCTAGCTGTGGTTTTGTGAGTCAGTCTGCATAGGGAATGTGTTTGAGGGCATTATCAGTCTTTGTTAGGTATGTCTGTGGCTTTTCCACTTGCTGTTGTTCTCATGGGAGGTACATACTGCATAGGACATTGTGAGGTATAGAGAGGCACACTGACTTACATTTCCCTAGCTGACACACCTTTTGTGATGACATGTACCATGTACAGGGATTATAAGACTAGTGTGCCACTGTGGATATCAAATGGGAGGCTATTTTACACCTGTGTCCCATGTTCCCTTCTGACACCTCCAGTGGTAGGCAGGCAACCACCTATGTGATAGTTAGTGGGTAACATGTTTTGGAATGGGGTATGGTACTGCAGTATCAACACTAGTGTTCAGTCCATGCCTTGGTCACCAGGCACCAGTTGCAGTACATCTGCCCCCATGTCCCCCTCTCTCACTCTCTTTTAATATATATATATATATATATATATATATATATATATATATATATATATATACATAATAAATATATATATATATATATATATATATATATATATATATATATATATATATATATATATATATATATATATATATATATATATATATATATATATATATATATATATATATATATATATATATATATATATATATATATATATATATATATATATATATATATATATATATATATATATATATATATATATATATATATATATATATATATATATATATATATATATATATATATATATATATATATATATATATATATATATATATATATATATATATATATATATATATATATATATATATATATATATATATACACATATATATATATATATATATATATATATATATATATATATATATATATATATATATATATATATATATATATATATATATATATATATATATATATATATATATATATATATATACACACACACACATATCTATATATATATATATATATATATATATATATATATATATATATATACACATATCTATAGACATTCATATCTATCTGTATATATGTATGTATCTGTATATCTATCTATATATGTATGTGTGTATTATATTATATGTATATACATATTCTATCTATCTATCTATCTATCTATCTATCTATCTATCTATATATCTCTATCTATACATACCTCTCTATCTATGTACATATATATATATATATATATATATATATATATATATATATATATACACACACACTTCTAAACATCCATTGCTGTACATATACATGCACATGTAGGCACATAGACTGCCCACCTTTCATGGTGGGAATATAACTTCTGAAACAGTTGTGAGACATACCATTCTGTAATGATACTGCACAGTGTTTTGCAGAATGCATTATGCTGTCCTCAGGCTGTATAGCTGTAGCAGGCCTCACTGGCTCAGTCCCACAGAATTTCACCACCACATGACATATACCTGCACTGCATGCTCTTTTCAATGCCACACACTACAACCTATATTGATATGTGCACATAGCAACCTTCAACTACATATGTATGTCCAGCCTTCACTAACAGTTGCAGTATGTCCCTTGCCCTATGCACATCTGCATATACATATAGATACAGACTGCTAACACATATGGAGGGTTCACAGTATGTAGATTATTAGATTATGTAGTTTACATTACCTTTGTCTCTGACAGCTTTTTTCTTTTGGCTTGCTGGCTGTCTTGCTGGCCTGCTTGCTGGCTTGGTTGCTGGCTTGCTTGCTGGCTTTTTTTTTTTGTCTCTGTCTCTCTGTTTCTCTCTCTGTCTATATCTATATCTATATCTATATCTATATCTATATCTATATCTATATCTATATCTATATCCATCTATCTCTCTCTCTCTTTCTCCCTCCATTTGCTGCAATGATATTATTGCATGTGTGGACTTGCAGTACAGGCTGCTTTTGTAGGTATTTGCACATGTGTATGTGATGGCCTCTGCACCAATTGGTGGCCAGCATTTAGTAATTGCATGCAGCCTGCTGTGTGATAATTGCAGTTCTCACTGTGATTTCAGGACACTGCTATAAAATGATAGGTTGGGTAGGTGTAGTCCTTTCAGTTTTGCAAGGTGGGGACCATGCTGGTTTGATGTGGACACTGTTGTGTCAGTCAGAAGGTTGGTATATCTCTCATATCTGAGGCTGTGTTGTAGCCACTGAAATGCATGTTTTACTGAAAACTGACTGTTGCTTCTTCCAGTGCACTCTCCTCAGTGTGTATGTTAACTCACACCTGCTAATGCTAAAACTGTTTACATGGAAGTATGTACTTTCCTGTGGGATTTGTGGATTAACTGGCATACAACAGTAGTTCATGCAATGTGTTGCTATGGCTTTCCTATTTTCCATTTACATTCACTCATTGTAATGCATGATATATTTCTTTCAGCACTAAGTTCTTATATGTTTGCTGTGGCTTGGTGGTATTTCATGCAGTCTGGTGAGCCCAAAATCTGGGGTTTGACACACACAATGGTATTTTATTTTGCTGCTGAGCAGTACTGGGGCCTTGTCATACAGAGTGAATAAGGCACTTTTAAACAGTTGTAAGCGGGAAGCAGGAAGTCAGTGGGGACACCAGCTAGGGATGTGCAGGCTGGGTGTAGGGAAGGTCCATAGCTGCACATTTCTTTAA